>NC_141997.1:24624141-24726444 GCF_049901715.1 Pseudonaja textilis | reverse complement strand
GTCAGCACATTGCCCCCAATCTGAGTCCTCATTTTACCCACCTTGGAAGGGTCAACCTTGAGCCTGGTGAGACTTGAACTGCCGAATTGTTAGCAGCCAGAAGTAGCCTGCAGTACTGCATTTAACCACTGTGCCACCATGGCTTAGAATTCTGATCATTTTGGAATTAAAATGATATAAACCATATTCTCATGATGTAAATATTTGGCATAGAGAAATCAGTGAGACTGTGTGATTAGATGCACATTATAAAGATTTTGCTGCATCATTGTTTGAATGGGATTTTTTTAAATGAAAAGTCTGTGGCTCTAGAATGCACTGAATATTTAATTAAGACAGGATTAATTAACATTATTTTTAAATGTTATCTTTCTAAACTGTATTCTTAACCAGATCAACTGCCAAGAGTAATTACATAGAAAACCATATTAGCTGAACTTTCTAATTCAAGGTATGCATTTGTGTTTTTTAAACCATATAAATTAAACTGCGTTACTCTAGGACACCTACTGCTATGAAATTTCATGTGACACTACAGAATACTCTAATTTTCCTTTATGTGTTAGGAATTTTTTAATGTGTTTAAATGTTTTATCACATCCATCTCCTTATCCCTCCCATCTACAGAACTGGAGCTATGTGAAGTCTTTGCAGTAGCTTCTCCTCTGCATGTTTAGATATACTTTCATATGCAAAGAACTAAACTAAACCCAATCTCTGTATTTTGTTGGAGTAAGGCAATGCCTAACCCTTTGCAAAGATGAGATACATTTCTCAGCTACATTTTTTTTCTTAGAACAAACATCCATTTTATCTGTATTCATTGATTTTCTTTCTGACCAGTCATGACAAAGATCAAAAGGACTCAGCCAATAGCTTCCTCATCACACCCTGCTAACCCCAGAGCTATAGTTCATCCTGTTTCTTTAGTTTAGTCCAAGGGTCTTCAAACTTGGCAAGTTTAAGACTTGAGGACTTCAACTCCCAGAATTCCTGAGCGAATATGACTGGAAGAGGAATTCTGGGAGTGGCAGCCCACAAGTCTTAAAGCTGTCAAGTTTGAAGACCCCTAGTTTAGTCCATCAAGGGTACTTTCACTTTCTGAGCTGAACAGGTTTTACTCTCAAAGCCTTGGGGTTAAGTCTTCCATCTAGAGCATGAGTGTTTGGTTGCACAAGGTAGAGCAGATTGTTTTAATTTCTTTAATATTCAAGAATTTCTTGAATATTTCTTGAATCTTCAATAGATCACTAGAGATGTGCTATGTTCCTTCCTGCTTCAAATGTTCTACCATCATCCCAGTGCCAAAGAAACCCTCCAACAAGGAACTGAATGACTACAGACCAGTTGCTCTAACATCTGTAGTTATGAAAATCTTTGAAAGGCTTGTGCTGTCCCACATGAAAACCATCACGGATCCACTGTTAGATCCGATGCAGTTTGCATACCGAGAAAATAGATTGACAGATGATGCTGTTAACATGGCTCTGCATTACATCCTACAACACCTTGAATCTCCAATACCTACGCAAGGGTCCTTTGTAGACTTCAGTTCAGCATTCAATACCATCATTCCAGACACTCTTCTAAGTAAATTAAACCAACTAGAGGTACCTGAACATACCTGTAAGTGGATCATAAGCTTCCTAGCAGACAGGAAGCAGCAGGTGAAGCTAGGCGGAATCACATCCGATACCTGTACAATCAGCACAGGGCCCCCCCAAAGCCATGTGCTATCTCCACTTCTCCCTATATACCAATGACTGCATCTCAAACGATCCATCTGTTAAAATACTGAAGTTTGCTGATGACACAACAGTGATTGGTCTCATTCGAGACAATGATGAATCTGCATACAGACAGGAGGTTATACAACTTGCCTCATGGTGTAACCAGAACAATCTGGAACTGAACACACTCAAAACCATAGAAAAGGTGGTAGATTTTAGAAGAAACCCTCCCATACTACCACCTCTTACAATACTAGCCAACACAGTATCAACAGTAGAGACCTTCAGATTTCTAGGTTCTACTATATCACATGACCTAAAATGGACACCTAACATCAAAAACGTCATCAAAAAAGCACAACAAAGAATGTTCTTTCTGCGCCAACTCAGAAAGCTCAAACTGCCCAAGGAGCTGCTGATACAGATTTACAGAGGAATTATTGAGTCTATCATCTGCACCTCTGTAACTGTCTGGTTTGGTTCTGTAACCCAACAGGACAGACACAGACTTCAGAGAGTAATTAGGACTTCAGAAAAAAAAATTACTATCCATCTGCCTTCGAGGACCTGTATACTGCACGAGTCAAAAAGAAGGCTGTGAAAATATTTACAGACCCCTCACATGTTGGACAAAAACTGTTTCAACTCCTTCCCTCAAAACGCTATAGAGCACTGCACACCAGAACAACTAGACACAAGAACAGTTTTTTTCCCCCCGAAAGCCATCACTCTGCTAAACAAATAATTCCCCTAACACTGTTCAACTATTTACAAAGTGTACACTACTATTATTGTTAATCTTCTCATCACTCCTTATCACTCATCCCCTCCCACTTGTGGATTTAGGACTGTAACTTGTTGCTTGTATCCTTACAATTTATATTGACTGTTTCCTAGTATGATTTGATTATTGATTGTACCCTATGACTATCATTAAGTGTTGTACGTTATGTTTCTTGATTCTTAACAAATGTACCTTTTCTTTATGTATACTGAGAGTATTTACACCAAGACAAATTCCTTTTGTGTCCAATCACACTTGGCCAATAAAGAATTCTATTCTATTCTACTGAAGCTTCACAAGTTTCCTGTGTCACTAAATGGAAATCCTTTTAAGCTTTTGCTCAAAAATAACTGTTCAGTCTCTGAACAGTTAGGCCTGCCAAGTTAGATCTGCCACAATCAGATCTGCCATGTTTTCACCTTTCAGATATACTTACATATGCAAAGAACTAATTTCATGGTTTTTGTCATACCAAAAGTAGCCTGCTGACTTTGATCAGTTGATTTCAGTGAACTTCCCCTTAGTTAAGCCTTCACGGGAATGCAGTCTTATGCAAAAATTTTAAAAGTTCACTTTTTGTTTTGGATTCAACATCACAATGTAATGAAGTTGTAAGTGTACTTCTGGTGACTTTTTGTTGAAACACATCCTGTATTCCATTTTAGAAGCATGTCCATGATGGATGACCAGGAGGCAATGCTTAAGAGTTAGTTATCGATTATATTCTGGGTTAACAAAGTCTCAGGTCTTGGAAAAACTTTCAAAATTAAGCAAGATCATCATGAAATCAGTGAAATACAACACATATTGCTTTGTATAAATCAGATTCAGCAATACAATTGCTGGTGCTATATAGCAATCAAGATTGTGATTCATTGATTTTCCTCATGACACACACCTTCTAATTTCTAGAAAATATTTACTTATGTTAAGTAATAAATAATAATCCATTCAGCTCCGAGAAGCTCACACTCCAATAGCAGTGTGTAAAGAGATGTAACAAAACACGTGTCTCAGTAACATCAAGAGGCCGGGATAGGAATTCACAAGGGATCAAGGCTTGGTTCTAAACCCTCCGGATATACGAGCTCAGCTTCTCCCATTCAGATGGACAGCCGTGTCCCCGTGCCGTCACTTTCCTACTTCTGTACAACTCTGGATCCTATCTAGAGTTTTCTTGCGAGATGAACACTTAAGTGCCCCAAGCCTCCCGAGCGTCTGCACGAATTGCACGCCTCGCTCCAAAAGGGTAGCGGCGAGAACACTTCAGAGAATGCACTTTATTTGAGGGGGAAACCGTTCCGTAAAGTTTCGTCCTGACTCAGATAAACGCATTCGAGGCTGCCAAAAGCCATTTAAAAAAGAAAAGAAAAGTTTGACCCCAGGTAGCACGGCAAAGCATCACGCGCCCATCACGTGAAAAGGCAGCAACGCCAACCAAACGCGCGTTAAACTCAGCGCGGATGACGGCCAACCGCCGCCCAGGCGAACTCCTCTCGCTCGCGCGCACGCTAGCCCCGTTTTTGCTTTGACGGTATTCTCGCGAGGGTTTCATTCTCGTGCCTACCCTTCCCTCCCCTTAAAAAAAAAAAAAACAAATAAAGGAGGCGGGGTCTTAATTGAAATCAGGTGACAGTGAGGGCAATAACGACGGAGGGGCGGGGGTGGGGCTGAAGTCTCGGGTCATGTGACCGCGCCCCTGGACGTTTTTTTAGCGCTGCGTTGGGTCTCGGCTCTCCTCTCCAGCGTCCCGTGTGGTTGCTAGCGGCTTCGTTGCGGCGCTCCTCTTCTTTCGGGTCCTCTCTTCTCGCTCGGAGCGCTCCGTCATGGCGGGCCGAAGTGCGGTGGGTTTCCTCTTGGCGGCTGCCCTGCTCGGTGAGTGTGACCGGGGGCGGTTTCTCCTCTCTCTTTCTCCTCCCCCTCCCCCCCCTCGGCTAGGGCGATGTGGGCCCGTTCGCCTTCCCTCACGGCGAGGAAAAGGCTCCCGGCTTCCTGCGTAGTAGTGTTGGACTCGCCTGGCCCTTCCCCGGGGGGGAACCGGTCGAATTCCCTCTCTCTATACCGGCTCTCTATACCGGGGGCGGGGGTGTCGGTCTAGCAGGGCGGCCCAAAGGAAAGGTAGGGCGGCCTTTCCTCGGTAGTTTGGCCGCCTCCTTGTTCGGCGAGCCGGTTCCGTTGGCTGCCTTTGAAGAAGGTGAAAGGATGGCGGAGGAAGCGGTTTCCTCCCCCCCACCCCCACCGCTTCTGCTCCGTGTTGATCCGGGCGGATAAAGAGCCTCCGAACCGGATCGTCTGTTTAAAACTGCCCGTTAAAAGAATTGCGTGATAAGACGGAGCGGCTGCTAGGCAGCCTCGGCCTCCTTTGGCGTTCCCTGGTGTCCTTTCCTAACGCTTGGGAGTAAGTGAAATCACGGCTTTTCCTTTCTTCCTTTTCTTCTTCTTCTTCCTGAAATTTCGCCGAGCGCTTTGGGTTTTGCCTTTTCCCGGCCTCTAGTGAGCATTTGGATGAAATGACTAACCGCTTTCTCTCTCTTTTTTTAAATTTTTATTTTTTTTTGCCCTTTGGGGGCACTGTAATGTAAAACAAGCTGCTCTTCCACCTTCCATTATGCTGGATTAATTGGGACATTTTTAAAGCTGGAGGCCTCGTTTTTTGTTTTTTCACCTTGGCAGTGGTTTGCTGTATTCTCCTTGCAATTTTGTTCGGTTGCTGAGATGCTCTGCTCTAGAATTTGATTTATTTTGTATGTCTTAGAACTCCCGAGGTAGATTTGGGGCCGTAGGTGTTAATGATGGCTCAGTTCAAAGCTTGTACTAAGGAAAATGAGAGGTGAGAGTTGAAAAGACCAGCAGCGCTAAATCCTTCCCAATTATATTCAGAGAGAAAAAATATAGTTCGTTTTACTCATTAGAGGGAATAATAATAGTTCAAGGCAGCAGTTTTACACAAGAAAGCTGTAATACCTTCTCCCAGCTCAAAGGGCAACAAGCTGTTGGTGTCATGCAAAACTACTGCCAGGTTCACAGATTTATGTAGATGGTAAACATCTTATCCTTGAGGAATTTCCCTGTGCTTTTTCTTATGTATTTTCTGAGTAAAACAAACCATTTTAAAATATTTTGCTGTGTCATTTAAACATGGCTTATTTAGCATATGATAGCGGAACTCTTGCTCCCCACAAAGAATGGTTGATTCTTTTTTTTCCCTCAGTTTTAAAGTTTCTGGATTTGTGCTTTCCTCCTCTAAATGTTCTATCTTTATGATGATTTAAAGAACCCAAATTTTTCACATAGTTGATTATACAGGTAAGATTCAGTTGGTTCTATATCCAGGTATTCTTTACCTTACTTTGTGAAAACTAGATGTTATTCTCTATAGAATCATGTTAATACGGTACCATTGATCCAAATTACAGTATTTTTTTTCCCTATGTCAATATTTGTTTCCAGTATATTTACTGTGATACTACAATGTTTATAATGATAGGGTATGTTTCTATACAAACTTGAGTAAATATTATTGAACTGTATGAACTATTTACACCAAATTTTCTTAAACTGCAGTGTTGTGACCTTGGAAATGTGTAAATCTGTGATTCGCCATATGAATAAAACTAATGAATTCATTTTGTTTATTTTTGTGAGAAATAAACCATATACCTTTCATAAATTGTTAATGTAGAGGCCAAATAGAACTGGACAATTTTATAACAAAATGTTTTACTTGAAATAATAGAACACTATATTCAAAACCTTGTTTAAATGAAGTTTAATTTTACGAATTCAAATTGAGTGTATTTTAAGACTCATTTCTTCAGGATTGAGATATATATTCTTTTAGAAGAGCAATTGTAAATAATCCTGGCCTTGTCAATTTGCCAGGGCAGAAGAGGAGCATGTAATGAAAGCAATCCACATTTTGGCTTCACAAGCAAGGAGAGCTTTGCTTTGACAAGTCTGTTGTTGGCTTGTCCAGGCAAAACAAGTACTTCTGATAGAGCTTCTGCTTTGTGGGTGTAAGCCTTTAGGCTTGTGTATATAAGGCATGAGGCTTGACATATTGTACTCTAGCTGTGGTTGGCCAAGCTGAAGAAAATTCTGTGATAATCCAGCCTTGTACGTTCTTCCTCAGACTGGCTTACAACAGTCGAGATAATATACAATTTCTTAGCTTGTAAGTAAAATATAAAAGAATACCCATAAAAACTATTGATTTAATAGTGGCTGGTTTCATTGTAAATGAGATGGATTAAAAAAAACTTTTGAAATTCCACAGAGAGCAAATGTTACCTCATTCTTTCTTGCTTTGAAAATGTGTCTTATTTCATTGTTTATGATTTGTTTTCAAGTTTTCACATTATGCAGGAAAAAACAAAAAGTCAATATCTTTTTGAGCTTAAGTATTTCATAAATATAGCTTTCCAATGCCAACATATCTTTATCAGAGTTGAATCCACGAATGATTTGGTTTACAATGTTTTAGTGACACTGAAGCAGATTAGGAAAACAAAAGGACATTGTTTAGTGAAGTCAGTCGTTCCTGTTTATCATCGGCAAAGATGAAAATGTTCTTGTTATCTATATGGTTAGTCATTGCAAAACTAGAATTTTAAAAGATAAACTGGTAAATATGACTCTGAATTTTGTTTTGTATTTGATACTCTTGTTTGAAAGCCAACCTATGATGCCTTATAGAAATAAAATATTGCTATATACCCTCTTTAGTAAAATTATCTTTCAGAGTTGCTTTTGACTTGATCCACATGAAATTTGAACTAGAACACTATTGGCTGGAAATGGCAATTTATTGCCATGATATGTGACTTTCATAGCCATAAAAGTTTAAACTACTAATCTTATGTTATTCTCTATAGAAATGTATTTATTAATTTATCCAGTTTACTTCCCAATCTAATTGGATTCCAGGAAATATAAAGATATTAGTAATCAAACACTAAGATAAAATAATACATTGTAGTCAATTGCAATTTTTCCATATAATTGCTCTGTATACAACTTGGTAAGGATTTTTTATTCTACTTTGAAAGTGACACTGTTTTTATATGGGAAATATTTGTTTGGTTGACTTGGGTTCAATTCCAGCCTTATAATGAATAATGGACTGGATTCTTTACCATTTGTAGTAAGGTCTTTGCATCTTCCTTTGCATCTGCCTATGAACGCAACTGATGAGGAGATGGTTGTAACTTAAAATGAGACAGTGCTTTTAGAGATCAGGTAGGTCAGAAAAGATTGAAGGAATAAAGGGACTTGATATTTAAGAAACAGTAGACTTTACCCAGGAAATGCCTATTTTTTTGTTTTAACTCCCCCATGCTCTTGTGCTCACATGTGCTATTTTCAAGACCCACTTGACCCCCCAAATAATCTGTGTTTTGATAGAACCAGGACAGAAATATATAGACATGACTGTGTAATACGATTCTATGATTTACTTAGGAGTAGAACTAGATTACAACTTTACTCTTCTGCTCTTTTGGGCCAGTTACACAGTTGTTTCCTAATCTTAATTTTTTTTAGTATCATTATTCCTGTTAAATAATGAAAATTGATGTATCCCATTAAAGTGGCTTCAGTTTTTTCAGTAAATGAAATAGGCTATTTTAAGATAAATATCCCTTTTGTTTTTTTAAGGTTACATACTCTAATGGGATTGGGATCTACTTAAACATTATTTCAGCATTATATTTTATACTGCTTATGCTGAGAAACTTGGGGTGGAAGATTGGATTTGGTCAACAGACAGAATACAGATTGCCATGTATTCAGTGAGTTAACTGAGGTCTTGAGTAGAGCTTATTTTATTTCACTTGAAACCTTATCCAGTACTATAGTAATATAATTTTGCCTGGGCTTCATTTGGTATGCACCTTCTCTCAATGAAAAAAGATGTGATAAACTCGTAGCATTCAGTTTTGTTTGCCTCCTGCCATTTTCCCTTTATAGGATGAAGTATGAGCAAGGAATAGAGCTTTGGTAGAAGGTAAGATGTGAATCAAAACTGCTTCACCCTGGTCTTAATCCATGTTAGCATGCAAGATTCATACATTTTAAAACATAAGCAAAGCCAATATCATTTTCATGAATTTGTCCCAAATCATTTAGCTATTTTACAAGGATAGTGGTCTGCTTTGCTTTGGTTTGCCCTACAAACCCTTTGTGGCTGACTATGAAGATGGAAAAATTATCCGCCTTTGATAATCCTAAATGTCATGTTTCACTATTGTAAATATCTTGTCTCTAGATATTTTTTAAAATCCTAAATCTAAGACAAAATACTAATTTTATAAGAAACTAGCCTTCTCCCATTTTCAATAGTGAACAAAATCATAACAGAAATCAACATGTTTGGAGTATGCAGAAGATGCTGGGGTGCAATGTGTATCTTTTCTGAAAGGAAGCAGTTGCTGCCCCGTAAAATGTAGTTTTGATTAGATATAGTTCTGATAATATGTATATCCAAAAGCAGAAGAGCATGGGAGATAATATTTCTAACTTGAATCTCAATTGCGTACTAAACACTTACATGGGCTACATACACTGGAATAGCATCCGTGCTGAGATACTGCAAACCCAGTTAATTTGGACAAAGGGACAAGGACTTTAAACATATAATAAATCCTGCATAAAATGTAATGTTGGACTTTTTTAATGTTAGGAAAATCTTATTCGATAGCACTATAAAGTTGTTTGTAGCCACTGTTAAAAAAAAAGAAAAAAGAGTGCTATATTTAATGCAAATTTATATAGTATCCAGGAGCTACACCTGAAAAAGAAGTACCTGTACAAATGCCAATTAAAATAGTTACTATTGATTTATAATTGTAAAAGTAGATGCCCTTTTAAAAAAAAATAACGATTGCATCAACTTTTTTCCCTAAAAAATAAACTATGTGCGTATATGTTCCCATAGCCCTTTTCAAGAGAAATAGCAAAATGGGGAAAATACAGGGTGAGGGAATAAGAAATAGGCGGATGGAAAAAGAAGAGGAAAGAAAACATGATGGCTATAAGAGAAATAATGAAAAGAAGTAGGGGGGGAATTGAGAAAATCATGGAGCAAACTATTTGCTCATCTAGTATAACAAATCAGTAATCAATTTGATGTATTTGAGCTATATAGATGGGTTGGTGATAGCATCCTTCCCTTATCAGCAAGCAATAAATAAAACATGCTGCCTATGATGTAAGAGAAAGCAAACTTTCATCAATATTAGTAGCTACTTGAGAGCCTTTTCTTTCACAACTATATTCAATCCATTTAGTCATCAGAATTGTCACTGATAATTTGTCAATAGCAGATTTCAGTTTAACTATACTTTTTTGTGGGGGTTGGGGTGGAGATAGGAGAACCACCTGCAGAGAAACTCCAGTCCTGGGGTGGGATGGGGGGATTTTCTTTGACAACATTTGTGCCATATATCAATGAATTGCTGTAGCCTGTTGTCATAGCAGATCTTCAACTCCCCATTTTGTTTTGACTTTTACTATATCTTTTCCAATTCTGTAATAACATCTTTAAAATTCATTGACCAGGATTGAGCGTAATACTCCAGATATAGTCTTACAAAAAAGTTACATATTACATTAAAATATCAGATAGATTTAATTAGGTCTAATGATTCAAGGCATGGAATATAGTTCTAACAGCAGCTGCACAGAGTTGATATTGCCATCAAGCTCTCCAGTGTGAGTCTACAATCCTTTCCTTTATCAATCACTGTCAACAGTGCTCCCACTACATTTATGATACTTTGTATACCAGATGTATTACTTAAGGTGGTTTATGACTCTGAATTTTATTTTTAAATTTGATGGCTACTCAGATACATTGGATTGGGATGGAATTCAACCGGTATTACTACCAGTTTGGTACATACGTTTTGCTGTGTGCACTTGTAATACAACGAAAGCTGTGCCTCCCAGGCAGCTGTGCCACGCAAAGCAGCTGAGGTTGAAAAAGCAGGAAATAAAGGTCAGGTAAGAGTCCAGGTGGGTGGGTGGGCCAAACAGCAACAGACACAAAACCGGTTTGGTGTCTGCTGCTCTTCAGAGCTACCGGTTCTATAGAGTTGGGCAGAACCGGTAGCATCCCACCCCTGGATTGGATCCTTTAGCGCTTTTATAGAACCTTTATTTTGTCATCCTGAACAATGTGATATCATGGTCACCTCACTGCTCATCCTGAACTCCAATTCACGTACAACACATTAACAGTAGTTGGTTCCAATGCCAATCCTTGAGAGGCCTACCAGTGCTACAACTGGTTGACCTATCCTCCTATCTCCTGGCCATTGAATTTCTCAGGAGCCTTTGTTGAGGTATTTTATAAAACATCAGGTATATTTCCCTTGTCAGCCTGCCTTTTGTCACCTTCACCAAAGTCTACGTGATTAATATTGTGGAAGCTATATTGGTTTCTTTTCCATCAAATTAACTACTCTATTTGATCTCTCTCTCTCTCTCTCTCTCTCTCTCTCTGAAATTTGAAATTTGGCACATGTGTTCCTCTTGGCTTCTAGTGCTCACCAAGAAAGGATTTTTCGAAATGACCATCAGAGCATTAGTATTTGGTATTATTAACATGCTTTGATGCTAAGGAGTTCTACTCCCCCTCCCCACCTGAAAAGAAATCTGTTCCAAATGTAAAACACAAGCAGAGGAGAGGCGTTTCGGTTTCAGTTTTAGTTTCACAGCATCAAGCAGCTTTAGTACAGAACAGTTGAGCTAAGCCCTGGCCAGGCTCCTTGCTCACACAGCAAATACTGTTTCAGTTTCCAAACAGCTCTCAACTCTCACACTGACAGGACACTAGCCAGATGAATACCAATGGATGCTGGTAGGCAGAGGCAGGATTTTTTCTCCTTATTTTCGTCCCCCAAAACATAGTTTCGTAGCGAAGCACGGGTAGCGAGCTAGTTCTTTAATAAATTTTTCAACAATTTTCATTGGAACAGATATTAAGCTAACTGGATTCTTTATCTTCACACAATACTTTTCTAAACATTAGGGTCACTTTAGCATTTTTAAATCCTGGAAATGGATCCTAATTTTAAAGAGGATTTGCATTTTTAAAAAAGATTATCAATTTCATATTTAAGTTCTTAAAAGAAATTTTTCAATATTGTATGGACCTGTAGATTTATTCCTTTTAATTTGTACACTTATAAATATTTTTTCTTCACCTACATTTGTTTCAGTTCATCTGGCATTCTCTCTGAAAAAAAATAGCTTTGGCAGAGAAATCTATCCTATGACCTCAGCAATGAGAAGCAAAGCATTCAGTTTCTATGCTAATTTTCTATCTTTTAGCACACATTGTCCTGATGTTTTCTTTGCTCAAATTCCTATTTTGAAGAACTTGTTTGTTTTGTCTTAATGTTTTTAACCAGGTTCTTTTCTGCATCTTTTATTGACAGCTTGTGTTTATTTAGCCATGTTTATGAACAAGAGAGATATTTTGAGGAAAGCTTTTGTTGTAATAAAATCTCTGAGTCTGGTGATTATTCACTTCAGTTTCCTCTTGAAATGTAGTTAAGTACTTCTTGACCTGAGATGCACATTCTGGCTAATATTCTATTACTATACTTTTAAATAACATCTGAGCATTGTGGAGAAGACTGATCTTGACTCTATTCTAATTTTACCATGGCTTTTGAACTTCTTCAGTAAGTCTTCCTATACATGGATGCCCAAAGTTGTGCAATATTATGATTCCAAGTGGGAGAAGAGGGAAGCCTTCTTTAGGCCTTACGCAATATTCACTAGGCACATCACCCCTTCCAAGTAACTATATTTTAAAATGAGGCAATCCTCGTTTATAATATTTGTACCTCAGTCTGCAATTATTTAAATGAGAGTATTTGCTGTTCCTAGCTGGCAGTGTTAGAAAATTTCAGTTCACAACTAAATTATTTATAAGGAAGGAAACTTAATCAGGTAAATATTTTTCCCTCTCCCCAAGTACCGAGGTCAGACTGAGAATACCATGCTATATAATCCTAGTATTGAAGCTAGTACTGACCCCTGTAAAAGCAACTGTGGTTATAGCTTATTTGTAAGTAGTCTGAAGAGTTGATCTAGATGGCCCGAGCAGATTAATGTCCCAAAAATCTTGTTTTGAACTGGCTTGTTTTGAGTTCTCCCTAGGACAACACAAGACTTGTCCTCATTGAGTTAGCAATCTGAATGCTGAAAATATACTTTTTCTTCTTCTCCTAAATATACTCCAAAGCCTCCCATCCTAGTCCTCATGTTCATTAGGTTTTCAGATTGAAGGAAATCTCACTAGAATATTAGGAGCAGTTTTTAAACAATTATAAGGACAGTAGTGCCAGAAAATTCTACAAGTTCTGTATTGTTAGTAACATCTATATCATCTGTTCTTGTTCCTGTTTGTACCCTTTCAAATAATTCGTGTTGGTATTCATTATGCATCCCGTATGAAGCTTGGATAAAGCATTGACCCATAAGAGCTTCTGCCACATATAAATATATAAAAGACTATTTTTCCAAGTAGGAATAGTGCACGTACAAGAAAAATGTGCAGCTCCATTGTAATGGTAATGGCAATCTCATTTTGTCCTATCCTACACTCTACTGTAGAAAAGTGGTATAGATGCGTATGGCTGTGTTTACAAAATTACTAATTGTAAGTTTAAGGTAGGAAAGTCATATTACAGGGAAGTTGTCTCTTGAGAATTCAGTGCACAAGGAGCACATCATTTTTAAAATGCAGGTCTTTGGAGAACTGTCATACATACAAATTATGCTGTCATTGAGTAAATCATTAGCTCTTGTGGGTAATAGTTTGTAACAGTTGCTGTTGACAACAGCTTGTACTGTAATAACAGGAATCTTGTTAATGAAGTGTAGCTAAGAGATGATGTTAATATTACTTGCTTTTAAAACTTTTGTCTCCTGCCAAGGCAGAAATAATACGTTATGCACAACTTTGTAATGTAGTGTTTTTGGCATCAGAAAAAAACCCAGGAGTTTATGTTATCTCATTTAAAAACAATCTGAAGGATACTTGGGTAATTTTGAAATAGTATTTTAATCAGTGTGGTAAGAGTTCTCAATATAATTATGCTTCAGAAACTTTGTTTACAAAAAGAACTACTCTCAAATTAATCATCTTGTTTTAATTTTCTTACTGCCTCTTCAGTAGGTTTAAACTTTGTGAACCTATTCCAGGTATAGATGAATATTGAACACAGGTTGTTCTTAAATACTAGGCTTCTTAAGGCAATTGTAATGTAAGCAGGGTAGGAAAAATGCATTTGTTCTCAAATCACTTTCTATGTACATGAGAGCTCTATGTAAGTTAGAATCCTGACTAGGTTTTTCTGTGTATATAATAAAGGGTTTAGATCACTTGTACAAACAAGAACTTTATAAAGCATAAAGATCTTCTGAATGTATTTGTATTATATTGAATCTTGTTATATACAGCTCTTTAAAATCCACTGTTTTGTTTTTCTTTTTTTATATATTTATAGGGTTTTTACAAACAGCATCATTCTTTCAAGTGAAAGATCAGGGGAAACTATGCCTATCAGCCAATTTCTCCATGCAGTTCACAGTGGAGTTCACCACAAAGAGTAAACAACAGGTAAAACTACTGAAGTTTAAAGAGATACTTAAGAGAGCATGCTGCACAATGTTGTTAGAGCACTCTGTCTCAGTACAGATAGTCCTCAGCTTAGGACCACAGATGGAGCGAAAGAGCTGCCTACTGGAGGATTCAGCTCTGATCCTGCAACCCTGCTGAAGCATGCATGCACGGAGAAAGAATCCTTCAGGGTACTGCAGGAACGGTCCTGCAGGCCATGAATCAAGTTACATTCTGTGATATCAAGTTGGTACCTCTAGGATCTAATTTATTTAAAATGATAAATAGCTGTAGAATGAGTGCAGAGCTAAAACACTTCAGCTACATTATTGGAAGAGAGATTTGTTAACAGTAATTATTGATTATTGTCAAATTATAGTATTAAATATATAAATAAATAATACACTGTGTGCACAATTATTAGGCAAGCTGAATTTTGGAGGATTAATTTTATTGAACAACTACAATGCTCTCTGTCAATCCAAAATGTTAATAAACCTCAAACATGAGTATTTAAGTAACAGTGAGATTATGGTTTTCTTGGGAGAATATGTGCACAATTATTGGGCAACTATTAGTATGCACAATTATGCAACTAAATGAAAAATGAAAATTTACCCATCTCATTTTCATCTGTTAAAGTGAGAATAATAAAAAACTCAAAGTTTACAAATAAACATTTTTGATAGTTCAAAAAAAAAATCAGTGACCAATATAGCCAATAAAAGTCAGAGCTTTCCATTCATGGAGTTTGTCAGTTTCTTATCTGTTGATGACCAACTTTTTGTGCAGCAGCAAACAAAGCCTCCCAGACACTGTTCAGATAGGTGTACAGTTTTCCTTCACCGTAAATCTCTCGTTTAAGAAGGGCCCACAAGTTCTCAATAGGCTTTAGGTCAGGTGAGGAAGGGGTCCATGTCCTTATTCTTTCATCTTTAAGGTCTTTATGTCTCCATGCAGTGGAGTACTTTTATGCATGCAATGGAGCATTGTCCTGCATAAAAATCATGGTTTTGAAAGATGCACTTTTTCCTGTACCACTGCTTGAAGAAAGAGTTAGTTTTGAGTCCATTTTCAACCTGTAAAGGTGACCTGTGCAACTTGCTCATCTTTCATAATACCAGCCCATACCAGTATCCCATCACCACCTTGCTGGCGTCTGAGTCGAAGTGGAGCTGTGTGCCTATTATTGATCCAGCCACAGGTCCATCTATCTGGTCCGTCAAGAGTCACTCTCATCAGTCCATAAAACCTTTGAAAAATCTCTCTTCAGATATTTCTTGGGCCAGTCTTAGAGTTTCAACGTATGTATCTTGTTGAGTGGTGGTCAGATTTCAGCCTTCCTTACCTTGGCCATGTCTCTGAACACTGAACACCTTGTACTTCTGGGCACACTGGGTAGGTTGCAGTTCTGAAATATGACAGCCCTGGAAGATCATGGGTTCCTGTTTCCTGTTTGATTCTTCTCAAATCTTTGGCAGTTAAGGTGCATCTTTTTTTCTCAACACGTTTTTTGCAACCCTGTTGATTATTTGCAACAAAACATTTGATGGCTGTGTGATCAGGCCGCAATATCTTAGCAATTTCAAGAGCGCTGCATTCCTCTGAAATACTTGACAATTTTGGACTTTTTAGAGTCAGTTAAATCTCTTTTTTAGGCCATTTTGCCTGAGGAAAAGAAGCTGCCTTATAATTATGCACACTTTGATATAAAGTGTTGATCTTAGACCACACTCTCCCATGTTGCACAAATACACATTACCTGACATGCTTATGCCAACTTTATACAGCTTGGAGGTGGAAAATTTGCATGCAAAGGACGATATGGTCAAAATACTCAACTTGCCTAATAATTATGCACACAGTGTAAACATTTCTGATGATTATTCCTTGCCTCTGCACCTAAGAAAAGCTGTTTAGTATAAAATTAAAATTAAATAATGAGTAATTGAAAAGTTTTGCTCAAGAACCATCTCAATTCTGTATATCTAGAACGGATGTTTATGTCAAGCCTGCTCTAAATACAGGGTATGTGTTAATCTTGTATGATGAAGGAATTATGTGTCTGAAATGCTCATTATCAATGAGCATATAAAAATATTAAAAATAGTTTTACTGGTTTGAGATTTGGCAGTTTTTGTATAGATCCATATTCACCCATGATATTCTGCACAAGGTTGTTGTGGGGGAAAATAGGTGGGAAATGTGGTAGATGTTTGTCACCTTGAGTTAGGTGAAAAAATAATAAAGGTGGGATGCAAAATAAATACATATTTGTTAGATCATCTTTTATAAATTATTTGTGGCCTTTTCACTCAAATGAATATGTAATCTGTTATATATTACTGTGGACTTCTTGAAAGATGTTCACTTCAAACATGAGCTAAAATCGGGAGATTGCATATTAAATCTACAGATGTTAAATATAAATAATCTCTTATGTCTGTTAGAATGCAACCTTTATACTTCCACCTGATGCTCATGTAATAGAGGAAGCTAGCAACTGTGGCAAGAAGGAAGCACCTGAAGAAATTCTTGTAGTTGGATTTGGCAACGGACATTCATTAAATATGACATTTGAGAAGAATAGGTCTCTTTACATGGTCAGTGCTTTGGGGTTCAAATTCAACTTGAGTGATTCTTCCATTTTCCCCGATTCATCTGGAGGTAAGTGAAGAGGTTTTATTTTTAAGGTTTTCAAAATCCACTGCACAGGATGGTGCAATGGGTAAAGGTGTTGGATTGGGAACAGAAGATTTGGGGGTACTAATCCATCATGAGTTTCAAACACTCCCTGGGTGGCTTTGGGCTAATCTTTTACAGTCTCGGCCCAACTTTTCTGCTTTATGAGGGGAAAAGTAGGAGAAAGCATTGTATGGAAGGTGGGGTATAATGTCTAATAAATAATAGCGCTGGGTTCCATTTGTATAGAATTCTCTGAAGAATCTTAATCTATCTGTTTCTTGTTACAGAAGTAACAGAAGTAAAAAATGGAACTGATATTCAAGCAGACTTAAATACAAAATATTTGTGCCATAGCAACAATTCAATAACTGCAGGAAAAGTGTTTGTTGTTCTTAGTAATGTTGCAGTTGAAGCATATGTTACAAATAACACCCTCAGTAAGAAAGGTAAGTACTTCTAAAGGGTAACCACACTAAGTTAAGTCTTTCTATTCAGTCTAAGTCTAGCACTGAGTCTTATCCACTTTCATCTTAAACTATTTTGACATTTGTAATTGTTTTAATAACATGAACTTCTAAGAAAAGAACACATTGCAGGCTTAGTAGAGTGCTGGATTTCACTGAATCATCGTGTACTTTTAAAACATTTTAAAAATTACTATTGTTGGGGCAGCTGCACTTGTGGGGTTATATCTCCCTGTCACATTTTTAAAATTCCAGTTTGGTAATTGTTAAAGGAACTCTGTGGTTCCATCCATTGTTTGGGGGCATTCTATTAATGTTTAAGTAGGGATTTCTCCTGGACATTGGAAGTAAGCAAGGGGTTCATAATTTTTCAATAAAGTGTTCCAGCCTTGTGATTTGCAGTTGTTGCTTTTTAGAAACAATTTGTTCTGAAGACCAAAGTCCTACTATTGCTCCAGTAATCCCTACTCACCAATCATCAACTCTCACACCTTCAACTACTGTTGTTACAACTACCAGTGTGCCACCCTCATTAAAACCAGAAGTTGGACAATACAGTGTAAATGGTACATTTGGGACGTGCTTACTTGCTTCTATGGGTCTACAACTTAATCTCACCTACACTGCACAAAATAAGGTATATATACTTTAATATGCTTTTACACTTTCCGAAAGTGTAACTAGAGCATCTTTTTAAAGTTAGTATTGTTGCTATTCTTCTCATTACTCTGAGTAGTAGTTCTAGCTCTAGTTCCTCTCTGTACATGTAGAACATTTTTTCATAATTCATTTCCATTTATTTTTATTAAATTTAGAAAATTCCCATCACATACAGCAACTCTGGGCGGTATACAAGTAAAATAATATTACTGCTGTATCTGTGTGTGTGTGTTACATATACCGTGTTTCTCACAAAATAAGGCCAGGCCTTTTTTTTTTTTTTTTTGACCCCGGAAAACCCTTTGGGTGTGGCTGCACGCCTCCTCTCGCCATGAGGCAGTGTCTTTTGGGCGATGGAAACTCCCCAAGGGCAGTCACCAGCCACTTCAATCAGCCAGTAGAAGTGAGCGCCCACGCACACTCCTCTCGCCCCAAGGCCGCTTCTACCAGCCGATCGAAGTGACTGGTGACTGCCCTTGGGAAGCTTCCATCGCCCGAAAGACACTGCCTCATGGTGAGGGGACACGGGCAGCCACACCTCGCCCCGAAGCAGCTGGTGACTCTGCCTTCGGGAAGCTATCATCGGCCGATAGAAACGGCCTCGTGGCGAGGGGAGTGGTGCGTGGGTGCGCGCCCTGAGGCCGCTTCTACTGGCCGATCAAAGTGGCTGGTGGCTCTGCCTTCGGGGAGTTTCTATCAGCTGATGTTCTATCGGTAGTAGATCGGGGTATTCTTGCCTAGGCTACCTGCAGGGCGCTCCTAAAGGCAAGTTTTCTCCCCCCTCCCCCCCCATTTCTCTTCACCTCGTGTAGTTCTAACGAACAATGTAAGAAATGGTGGGGAAATGCATGGTTTAAATAGGCCTAAATTTTGGGGGCGGGGCTTAATTTCACCTCATGCCTAGAAATCATGCTGGGCCTTCCTATTGGTGGAGGCCATATTGTTGGAGAAACACGGTAGTATATCTTAATAAGATAGCTTTGAAAAGTTTATTTTCAACTTTAAAACAAAAGTTTTAATCATACTACAATCTTAGAATGGTTTCGACTGTGAATATTTTAAAAACCTTTAATCAGACCACACTATTATTATAAATAATTGTGAGAAGTATAACAGTTCTTTACTGTTTGGATAAATACAATTAAACTAAAATAATATGTAATGATAATTGTTACTTTTTCTTCTGTGTGAAGCTTAAACTTTCTATCACAATGTTTTTTTTTTAAAGAGTGTTCTTTCAAAAGTGTTGAATATTCCACCAAATGCAGTTTCTTCCGGGAACTGTGATAACATGACAGTTACTTTAAGTTTAACTTCTGGGAGCACCAACATTTCTCTCAGTTTTGCACAGGTAAGCATAATTCAATGTACAGCATGTTAAGTAAGCACATGACTTTAACTTACAACTTCCTGCCAGTTTCCGGCACGCAGTCAATGGGGAAACCAGCAGGAAGTCATAAGTCCTGGGAAGCTTGCAAGTCGACCAATGGAGAAGTTATTTTCACTGAGTGCAACTCTATGGGGAATTGCTATAGTGGTCTGGCATACATAAGCACCGCCAGGCAGGGGGAGGTGGCTGCTGCAGAGGGAAACTGTACAGGAAAGTGGAGGGAGCAAGTTCAACCTTCTCTGCCCCATTGATTATGTTTTGGGGGACACTGGCAAGGAAGGTTGAAAATGATAATAGCAGGATGCTGCAATCAACATAAGTGTGAGCCAGTAGCCATGCCCTTGGATTGTGATCACATGATTGATTGAGGGTGCGGCAATGGCTGGTATTTGGAGGATCAGTTGTAAGTACCACTTATTCTGCATCATGGTAACTTTGAACAGTCATTGAATAAGTGGACTTTTACCAAAGATTATCTGTAAGGTATAATTTAAAGTCTGTCTACAGATAACTAGAGGTTCTTAATCTGCAGATTGTATGGTAGTATATTTCAAATATAATTTTTCAAACTTCGCACATTTGGTATGTTTCCTCTGAATTAAAAACTGCAAAGTATTTGAACTGCAAACATTTAAGTAGCTTTTGTTAAAGAAAAATGAAATTAATAAGTCATTAAATGTTTTTTTTTTAAGAATGCAAGTATTGAGAAGTACTTCCTGTATGGCATCAACATAAGCGCAAATCTTCCTGAAGCTACAGGTAAGAATTCAATTCCTTTATAAAATGTTAATGTTCTAAAGGTTTGAAAAATGCATAGTGTGTTTTAAAAGTTTAAATTCCTTTCACAATTCCTAAATTAGCACTAATATACATTATTTATTCCTTTTCTCCAAATGGTCTACCAAATTATTTTTTTAAAAAAACCCAAGTATTTAAGCCATAAGGCCTTTGATCAAAATGTCAGTCATGATTTGATGGGTTCTTTCTAAATAAACAGATGTCTTTTGAAAGTACTGTTTGATGGAGGACTGAACATCAGCAGCAATGGTTGATGCTCACTTTTAGTTCAGTTCTATCTACATCTTGCTCAAAATTGCTTTTAATTTGGATTGTTTCTGTAAATCTTTTGCAGAAAAAAATATCAGTGTTGTCAACAATAGCCTAAGTGCCCTAAAAGCTACAATTGGAAAATCTTACAAGTGTGTGGCAGAAGAGATAATTCAGGTTTCAGACAAAGCTGCTCTCAATATGTACAATGTTCAAGTTCAGGCTTTCAAGATTGCAGGATTCAAATTTGGAGCAGGTAAGGTTATGAATACAGATTTAAAACCTAGCTTATTGCAAATATGCGTTCCTAAGAAGCAATTGAAATACTTTGTTTAAATGTATTTTTAAGCAATTTAGGCCCATGTTTTTTTAAAACAGTGTTGAAAAATGTGCTCCAAGAATCAACACTGCAATTCCTGTGGCATGTAGACAAATTTTACATAAAAATAAATAAAACAGAATGGGAAATTGAAATTAATACCCATTTGATTTTTCTCTTGAGAGATGACACGTTTATGGTAAATAAATATCTCTTTGCCATTTCAAATTGGAAACTAACTCTGTGCCTGGTTTCTTCTGGAAGGTAGAATCTGTGGCCAGGTAGAAAACTTCAATTTTTGAAAATGAAAATAAATTATTTTATATGGCAGAACTGCCTAAAAAGCCGAGATAAGGATTTCTACCGCTAGGATCGTTAGAAAATTATACATTTTATTTGATCATTGGCAAGTGAAGTGTCAAATTGCATTTCTTTAATTTGAATGGAGATGGCTTTTTTCCAAAAAGATAACTAACTCCTAGGCTGGTTTGACATATTGCTTTAAGGTAGGGGTCGCCAGCCTTTCAGACCTGAGAGACCACTAAATTCATAATTTTAAATCCCACAGACCACTAATGATTTTTTTTAAAAGATAAGTAGTGTTTAGTGCAATATAAAAAATTCAAATAATTTTTCTGCGGACCATCAAAATTTTCTTGTGGACCACCTGTTGGTGACTGCTGCTTTAAGGCATACAATTTGTTTGTCCTAATATTATGGGAGTACTGCTTTATTCATTGATTATAACAAATCATAGTCTAGTCTAGCACAATATGAGAATCCAGTGTATTTGTAATCTTAAAGCTAGTTCTTCGTGTATCAATCTATAGATTTTTACCACTGTATTCTAAGTAGTGTAAATACAATTCTCTTAGATGGTAATTTTTACATCTAATGTAATAGTATTTGTAGTTTGGGTTCAGTCAGATAAAGACAAATTATAATACTCTGTTGAAAGAATTACATTGTACTTGTCTTGCCCTTTTATCTATTTAAAATTGAATTAAATTTATTCATTTTTCTTTCAGTGGAGGAATGTCAGCTGGATGAAAATAACATGTTGATTCCTATTGTGGTTGGTGCAGCGCTTGCTGGACTTGTCCTTATAGTGTTGATTGCATATTTAATTGGCCGAAAGCGTAGCCATGCTGGTTATCAAACAATTTAATGATTTGCACTGAATTAAACCAGCATGGAAGAACAGCAGTTGCAAGAAGCAGAAAATTGATTCCCCTCCCCCATCTTCTCCTCGATTAGATTTATGAGGGAGCACAATCTTTTCCTTACAATTGTTTCTTGCAGTATCTGCTTTACTAAATGTGAAATCCATCTTGTGGCATTTAACCATGCACAAAGGATAACTTTAGTTCTGTTTAATTTTGCTAATGGGTTAAATATTTGCCCATCTAGAAACAGGCTGAAATTTTATGAATGCTTTTCTGAATTGGCATGGTTTATAATGTCAACTACTTAAATGAGGATATAGTTACTTCATACTCCACTTAAATTCAGATTAATTGTATTTAACAAAGGGAAATTTCCACTTTCTGGTACTACCAACTTGTGCTGACCTATGTTTTACTGCATTTACAGTAATGATTGACCAACCAATCTCTGCTATTCCCACTTTGCCTCTACCTAGGTGTGTATCATTAATCTTTAAATGCTAAGCTTGGTATATGCAAAGTGTGAAAATAAAATGTGGCTAACTCTTGATATATTTTTTGGTCTGTCAGCTTAGTAGGAGCTGGCCCTTTTTTACATGAAAATGGGTGTTACTTTATTTTTGGTAAAGTGAATTTCAGTCTCTTTTGTTGGAAGTTCAAAGGAGATCCTGTTTCTGCACATGTGTACAATAAATTTCTGCTAATTCTTGCTTTGACTCTGGCTGGGACTGTACACTGCAAGGATCAGTTATGAATGCATTGCCTGTAACAATGCTAATAAAGACTTTTCTGTATGTTCTCGGTGTTCTTTTAAGCAATTACAAGGCTGCTTTGATTTTGAAGTAAATTAAGCTTGTTTGTAAAGTTTGGAGGATAACTATTACCTCAGATTCTCAGTTGTAAACTGTAAGCCTAAAATATTGTTCCATGTTTTGCATTTCAAATTGCATAATTGACTTTTTTTCCCTTTAGAGAAAGGGGGTGGAGGAATTTGCCATTAAACAAGTGGGTCTGTGTTTATAAAATTTCCCCGTCATACCTGGACCTGAGCTTGCTATAGATTTATCCATAGATATTTCCCACAATGCCACAGCAAGCTAAAATGTTACAAAGTAGTAGATTGAATAAGAAAAAAAAAACACAACTTGATTATTATTCCTTGATAGAATAACTTCCCATTAGCAGCACATGGGAATACATAGGAGACTAGCTGTTGTACAAATGAGTGTTCTGGGATGAAGTAGATTATTCAGGGCAAAACTTCACATATTCACGCATTTTGCTCACTACAGTTGCATGCAGAAAAGTAGAAACAAACAAAAATTGTTTTCTAATTTTCTGTGTAACTCCTGGTGTTTTTGATTCTATCGAAGTTCACTATTCAGAACATAAGTGTGTGTGTATATATAAATATTAATCTCATTTAGCAGAGCCAGACAACAGGAAAATGTAGATAGGCTGTACTAAAAAAAAAAAGAGATTAACTGGAGCACTTGTTTTCTAAATAAGGATCTCTACTTTAAGTCCAGAGCCTTAACATTGTTGAGATTTAAAAAATGATAGCTTCAAATATACTTTATTATATAGTTTTGTATATTGTTATCACAAAAATGTCTGAAAATATATAGTCCATTTGTTGAAAAGGGATTACATCTACATTACATTTTATTTACATAATAAAGTGTTTGTGCTTTTTTTTTTAAAAAAAATGCCATTGTACATGTGAAAGGCTGGAGCTAATGAGTGAAGTGTCAATGGTAGCCTGAGGAAAAATTATCTGAGCAAGCGAGGGAATGTTCACTTATACTGAAGCAGTCAAATTTGCTCTACATGTATCTCGTAGTTTGTTTATTGTAGCCATTCGCAGACTTCCAGGTTCCGTAAATATTTTCTAGGATTAAAAATTAAAGTATTAGCATATACTACAATGCAAAGAAATATCTAAAAGTGTGCTTCGTGGTACAAAACAAGCAGAATCAACACTGATCAGAAAATACAATGAGTCAAATCCCTCTTTCTAGAATGGGATGCATCAATTATTAAATAATTATAAATGATTAAACTTATAAGGTTCCATCCAGATTGTTACACATGAGCATTAAGAAATACTGAATATTCATTTGCAGTATATTAGTACATGAAAATTAGTGGATCAATTCAATTTGGTTAGATAGATATAGGGCTAACTTTTCTCCATAGCTAAGTTTCCATGTTTAGACGCAGTCTACTTCTAAATGCCAGTTAAATTTATGTTGTAGTTGTAACTTTCTCAAGGTAATCAGGCTGGCCAAAAATTAGATGGGCCTTAGAACTGACACCATCAAAAGTTTAGAGAATTTATATTTGACCCTATATATTTTTAGTTAATTCAAAATAAGGAATTGTGCTTGAGAATAATTGGAATACTGCTTTACATTTTAAAATATTGAGTCGTGTCCCGTCCCCCCCCAAAAAAACACTCTATAAAGCAGGGGTGTCAAACTCTCAGCCCACAGGCCGGCTGTGTCACATACTGGCTCCACTCCCGCCTGGGGAAGGTTTAGCAAGGTGAGGAAAGTCCCGATACATCATATGACACACCGTGACAATACAAGTTTGACACCCCTGCTATAAAGGAAACAAAGCAGCAATCTTATGCACGAAAACTCCTAGCTTTCAGAATGAAAATGAAGACATTGTCAATATCCATAAAATCATATATGGTTAATATGGCATGTAGGAAAAATTTTTTCTTCAGAATGAATAATTGGGGATTATCCACTAAAACTAAATAAAGGGAGATTCAAGATTTAAAGATCATTTAAACAGCATATTGTTCAATTGTTGAGTTTGCTCACATCAATTGCAGTGGCCATCAGAAAACATCGCAGGAGGGAAATTAGACAAATTTATACAAATCAGGCTATTGGTAATTACTAAACTGGATGGTTTTATCTTGACTCAAAAGGCAGCATATTTTAAATACCAGCTGCTGGACAATAAGACTGTTCCTCACTTATCCTTGTCTGGAGATTTAATTTGCCAGTGAGATAAAATGGGGGACTGAAGGGATCTTTGGTATACTCTAAGGCTCAAAAGCTTGTAGAAAAGGAGAACGTCTCTCAGCTTATTATTCAATATTTATGAAACATGGGGCTGCCCCTCATCTGTTACACAATTTATATGGCTGTTCACATTATGTGAAACTAATTGAAACTAAGATGACACTTAACATTCCTGGAGAGAATCATGAATATAGATGAATGATGGGCTTTACTGACGCAAAGTGACTTTTCAAAAGTAAGGGCTCTTGTAGGGTTAAACATAGTTCCAGAAGTTCAATAGAAAGAATACCAATAAATGTAAAATGGGATCTACATTTCCATTATCTATTTTTTGTATAGCCTTACCTGTTGTGATTATGCAGAGGTGAAAGGAACTGGGTGACTACAATGCAATGGATCATTTCCAACGTGATCTGTGCCCACTGCCAAGCGTTTGATTTTGATCTGCTCAAGGTTGACTCACCTTCCATCCTTCTGAAGTCAATAAAATTAGGATCCCAGATTGTTGGAGGCAATATGCTGACTAAACTGCTTAGTGCTATAAAGCACTATGGACTGGTATACAAGTCTAAGTGCTATTGCTAATATTATTTTGGGGCAGGATGATAGTTGAGCCTGTTGGATGGAACTGTTTTGTTTTACATATTTGTCTTAGCAATTCATGATCTCTGTTTTTTGGTATTTTGTTTTTAACTGTGAGCGCCCCAGAGTTGTTGAGCATTGTGCAACCTACACATTGTATAACTAAATACAACATATTTTTAAAATGTTGAAACATATTTAATAAAGCTCACTTAAACAATCTTATGAACAACACTATCAATACACAATTTTTATAGCAGATTTATAGTTTTCTAGAATGACACCCACCTGCATAAATATATGACATTCGGTTACAAATGCTCCTGTCGTAATCTGCTTAAATTTTTCACAGATTTCAGGAAAATTTGTAGCTTCCAAAATGAAATCTTGATGTTGCTTAATTAATGTTAAGGCCACGCGAAATATTATTTTTGATCCTTCATAAAACAAACAGTCCCAAATTCGGAGCACAGTCTGTAGAAGAATGAATTTAGTTACTGAGTGTATGAAACAAATGCACTAGAATTTGGATAATTATATAAAAGGCAATTCAAGTTGGTATCAGTTCTCACTTGCCTCTACTGGAAGAATGTCAATGAACAAGCATATAAACCAACGGGATGCCACCAAAGTCCACAAGTTGCCATGTTTTTCCATTAATTCTGCCACAGCTGGAATCTTCATTTTCACAAGGAATCCAAGAACATCTTGATCTATTTTCAGACCCATCATTTCGGGACTATAGTAATCTTCAGAAAGATGAAATGAAAACATGTCATCACAATGCGCCATATATATATTTTTTTCTGAGGTTCTCGCGGGTATTTGTATGTGGATCTTTGGCTATTCCGGTTTTTTCCCATGTAAAATTGGAAGTATCTAGGCCAGGGGTGGGCAATTAATTTCTGTCGGGGGCCACATGGAAAATCAGATCTGCGTTCGAGGGCCGAACCAATTTTATAAAAGGCCATTTGCTGCATTTTATAATGGGCCCTTCATAATATATGTGTGTGTGTGTGTGCGTGTTATATATATATATTATATATATAAGAAAAAGTAACACCACGGCTGCTCCTGCTACTACCTTCCACACTTTCCAAATGCGAGTCCCAGGAGAGAACAAACAGCAAACCGCATTCAGGGGCATCCAAGCCCACCTAAAGCTAGGCCGCTGCTGATGGAGCCTTGCCCTGCCTTGGTGCCCTGTTTCCCAGCTCGGCGGTCCTGCTCGGGTGGCACTTTAAAAGCCCTCCTCCTCGCGTACGTGCCCGACGAGCCGCTCACCACGACGGCGGCTCCCAGCACCCGAGCAACTTCCCAGCAACTTGCGGCTTGCTTTTTCCTCTCGGGAGCTCACGCCTGGTCCCGAGCCGCGCGGCGGAGGGGAAGCCCGAAACGCCGCGGGGTCGCCTCCTCCAAGCAGCCCGCTTGGTTGCTCGGGTGCTGGGAGCAGGCTTTTAAAGTGCCGCCCAAGCAGGACCGCCGAGCCGGGAAACGGGGCACCAAGGCAGGGCAAGGCTCCACCAGCACCAGCCTAGCTTTAGGTGGCTCCAAGCAGCCCACCCGCCGGGCGGAACCCTTCCCGTTCCTTGGTGGGAAGACGCTCCCGCCTGCAAACTTTGCCTTTGCAAAGTTTAAGCCTGGAAGCTCTGGAAAAAAAAGGGGGATCAGCAGGGACTCACCTTCAGAGAGGTCGCACTCGAAGGTGATTTCGAATTCCCAGCCGAGGCCTTTGAAAAGTTCTTTTATTTCCTACCCCGAGAGCGCTCCGCACTGTTTTGCAGCTTTGGGGGCCACACGGCGCAGGGCAATACACCATGCCCAGCGATTTTTTTTCAGGGGCGGGCCGGATTGGACAGACCAACGGGCCGGATGTGGCCCGCGGGCCGTAGTTTGCCCACCCCTGATCTAGGTGATGTTTCGATGAAGTCTCATTCATCATCTTCAGGCTTGTGTCTTTGGCTTTGTGCTTCTCAAGAGTAATGTGAGCTTGCAGCTGCTTCTTTAACTGCTAGTGGGGGTGTGACTTGATTGGGTGGGGGCTTGGCTGTGTTCTGATTGGGTGGGGGTATGTTCTCATTGGTTGGGGGTTTGGCTGTGTTTTGATTAGACTAACCTGAGCACAACCAAGCCCCCACCTGAACGGAACACACCCCAGCCAATCAGAACACAGCCAAACCCCCAACCAATGAGAACACACCCCCACCCAATCAGAACACAGCCAAGTCCCCACCCAATCAAGTCACACCCCCACTAGTAGTTAAAAGGAAGAAGCAGCTGCAAGCTCACATTACTCTGAGAAGTACAAAGCCGAAGATGATGAATGAGACTTCATCGAAACATCGCCTAGATACTTCCAATTTTACGCAGGAGAAAACCCGAATAACCAAAGACACCAAACCACACACACACACACACACACACACACACACACACACATATATATATATATAAGAAGGTTATCCCCCAAAGCGAATTCGCATCTTGTCTAGTCCATGGTTCCTTCTGTGAAATTATGAAATGAGAAATAGTATTAACAAATTTTGACTGAGGAAAATTTGAAAGAAAAATACACTCCAGTTTCCTCTCTTCATGGACATGGACAGAGAAGAAGGGCTAGCAAGAATGGATGATGCTGGAAATATTTATTTTTTATTACCACTAGCTGGATCTCAACCAGCATGAAATGAATTTCCAGTCCTACAAATTTTGAAAAGTTATAGATGTTAAGTTTTCATAAAATGACAATTTTACATCTTAAGAAAAGTATGTTCTGTATTGAACAATACACTAGCATGGCATGTCTCGCTTCAAGGAGCACACAAAAAATTGTTCCATTGTAAGTCATTTTTCTCCCTACTATATGAGAAAGTAAAATGGTCATGCCAATTCCTAATAAAGACACCAGATGGCACTACATAACTTGGCATACTTTGCCATACAGTAATCTTTCCAGGATCTGTTGAAAAAGAACAGCAGTTGCTGCTTTCAGTCTCCAAAATCAGAGCAAAAACCACAGACCAAAGCTCTTTACATGATGAGGCATTATTCCAAACCACTAGAAATGCTACAAGATAGACATGCCACTACTTTGCTTCCTTGATTGTATAATAAGCCAACTCCAGAGAATTTTTTTTCCCTTTATAACATTTATATAGCTGTCCATCATCTAAATGATGCTGGATGGTTTCCAATCAAAAGTTAAAATAACATATAAAATCATGTTAAAACTAAACACATTAAAAGCAACAAAAACAAAAAAGGCACACTTCCTAGTTTCCATCAGATAACAATATTCAGGGAAGGGACTAGGACTTGATCTGGTAGGATGGGTAACTGTCCTTCAGTCCCGCAGATTGTGTGGCTCTGTGCCATATGGCGTATGCCAAATGATATGCCATATGAAATAAAGGTGATGACCAGCACTTCAAATTGCACCCAGAAAGAAACTGGAAGTCAGTGCAGCTTATATAACAAGAGGTGAGCAAACCTAGGGGCCTCTATCACTCTGTGCAGTGCTACAGTCTGGGTGGTCCTCAAAACTGAAAATTATAAAAAGAAAACATTACAAGATTTCATTCTACAATAATGCATGTCATCCCACTACATCGCATACCTTATTACACATGGAACATTGCCTGTGGGAAATATAAAAATCTAGCGGAATACAGTGATAAAGCACTTCTGGAGTCTTTAGTAACAAAACTTACTAATACATAATTCTGGGTTGCATTTGTTTGCCATTTTCAAGTAATCTGCTGCAATAAAAATTCCATTTCAATATTTTACTCTAATCGCAGATTAGTATAAATAGCACAGAAGGACTGAGAATTATAACTAATAAAAGACCACCATCAGAAGCCTACTATAAACTACATAAAGCCTTCTATCATTTATTAGCCTTATACTCCACCTTTTTTTCAGGAGCTCAAGAAGCCTACACAGTACACCATCTTCCTACTTATCCCCATGAGGTCAGTTAGATTAACAGAGAAAAATTGTTCCGTGTTGCTTTCATGGCAGAAGGAAGACTCCTAGAGCCACGGTTTGCTAATCCAGCACCAGGACGACTATATGACACCAGCTCTCAATGTTTTCTGTTTCTTTTGAACAGGATGCAGGAAGTGATAGCATCCATATATCTTGCTGGCTGTTACCTTTCACCCAGGTACCACTACAATTGCAATGTATAACATACATAAAAAATCAACGAGCTAAAATAATGTATTCTAATGGTAATAGAAGCTTCATGAAGCACTAAATCACTAAACCATTGAAAGCTCATTCAAACACATATTCACAATGTGAGAAAGAAAAGGGGCTTTATTCTTATACTGAAAAATCAACATGGGTGACAGGGGGAAAAAGTTCCAGAGCTGAGGAACTCCCCAACTTCTTAACATTCTCCTTATATCCAAGTATCCACACTAATGGATCAACGCAATATGAATGTGTAGAGTAGACTGTCTTAAAATGGCATATGAAGCACTATTTTTCCTGCAGTTCTACATAACTATGGAAAAATATTAGTACAAATGAAGCACAAACCAGAACTTAATTACATCATCATAATGCTGTATGAAATTCAGGTTTTTACTTATAATAATAAAATAGATAAAGTTAGATAATGAAAACTAGGTAAGTTTTTTCAACTAGTAAGGCTTTTATAATCTCCTGAAGCAGCCTGTATTTTCAATTTCTTTTTGTTAACATTATTGCTTATTATTGATCAAAGCCTAAAGCGCCCACACTAGCTTATTATTTCCTGTCTCTTTTGCATGAATAAACTCAAATCTTAAGACAGCTGAAAACTCTGACATGCAGGAAGGCCTTCGATCATCTTAGCTGAATAACCTGGAAAGTTTATTTACATGCAAAACACTCAACACTAAGGATCGTCCTGTCCTTGTATTTATACAAATAAATCCTATAGCATTTCACAATCTTTTCACAATGAGTAGAGGAGTTCTCCACTCTTCTACTCGTTGTAGAATGCCTTATGCCACCAGACTTGAAATTCTAGAACTAGAAAACCTTGAATTACGCCGTCTTCGGTCTGATTTAAGCATGGTATATAAAATCATACATTGCAATGTCCTACCTGTCAATGAATACTTCAGCTTCAACCATAACAACACAAGAGCACACAATAGATACAAACTCAAGGTTAACCGCACCAAGCTTGATTGCAGGAAATACGACTTCAGCAACAGAGTGATCAATGTCTGGAATACTCTACCCAACTCTGTAGTTTCTTCCCCAAACCCCAAAAGCTTTAACCTTAGACTGTCTACTATTGACCTCACCCCTTTCCTAAGAGGTCTCTAGGGGGCGTGCATAAGCGCACCAATGTGCCTACCATCCCTGTCCTATTGTTCTTTTATTTTTCTTATATGTACCCATTTCATGTATTCATAACTATGTATACACTTATACTTATTGTCTTGTAAACAATTGACAAATCGAATAAATAAATAAAATCTGATGAACTGTGGAAGGACCCACATTTTGAAAGATGGATCTTAAATTGCTACATATGGTTCATCCACAAATAAAGAATTCAGTCTATATGAAAAGTCAATGAACTGCAGTCTTCCTCTATTTTTGACCATTTTGTCAATCTTTCCATGGTACAGAACAAGATTACATAGGATGTGTTCTCTTTGTTTTTTGTTTCCAACTCTCCAGTCCTTCATTTCCTCCCGCCCTCCCCAAAATCTGGATTTTTTAACAAACCAAAATAACCCACTGCTTTGTTTCAATCTGGTAAATGGAAGAATTGTCTCAAGCAACTGTGTTGAACTACAATTTTAAATCCAATTCTGGAGTCACAGGGGGAGGGGAAGGGAATTGTATATACACATTTTTGCATATTGCATTCAACAATGGAAATATATATGCCGAGTCTACAGTCTAACAGAATTACAATACATCTCCTTTGAACATCTACTCTACAGAAACAGAAGTGCATGCAGAGTTTTAAACATTCTAAAATAGAGGTATAAAAACCGAAGAAAAGCAAAGCAGAAATAATACTTTTCAACTTCAGTACAAAGAGAAGACTGAGGTTATAAAAAGATATGGAATAATCTGAGATATTTAACTGAGACACAAAGCAACAGTTGCATAAATTACATGCCACTTTGAAGACTAATACTATTCCTTTGATGTTAAGACAATAGAGTAGAGGTTCCCAAATGTTTTCACTTCAGTGTCCTTAGTGTATTAGTATTTTTATAGCATCCCTAACTTCTAGTTACCCAAGGTCCTATAAGGTATCAAGTATCACTGCGTTATTTCAGAACACCTCTTAAGTGTTGGCTGTGTAGCCCTACAGTATTCAACACAACCAGCAGTAGTAGTCTTTCCTTCTACTTATGGGAAGGATTTTTCAGATTCCAATAATTTTTGTTTACTTTTGTCCCAATGTTTTCTAGCTCTGCCAAACTGTATTCTTCTTCTGATGCAGTGACCAGAACTATGCACAATATTCTAAGTATGATCTCACCATAATTTTCAAATCTACTACCTATTTAGGATTAATGTTAATGATAGTAACAACACTTGAACATCATAGGGATTGACAAAATTATCATCAGCAAAAGCAATTGAACAGTTTACATCCTGCAACAATTCCTTTAAGACCATCAAACAACATCTGCCTATCCCATAACAACTACAGTTATTTTTATCAGACAGTCAACTGTAATTCCCAGACCCTTTCATTAGCATTTATTACCAGTTTATACACCATCGATGTATTAAAAATGGATTCTTTGAGTGTGTATTGCTTTATTTATACTGACTGCATTTGCCATTTAGAAGACCATTTAAGTTTGGAGAGATCTTTTTAGAGATTGCTTTTTTATTTTACCTTGAATAGTTTGGTCTTATTAGCAAACATGGACACCTCACAGTCCAACATGATCTCCAGATCACCACTTTCTCTACTATGCACTTTCCCCCAGTATGAGAACCGACCTTTTAATCTAACCATTTCCCATTTTTAACAGATGCCAATCTGGATAAGTACTTATTCTATGGCAGCTCAGTTTGGTCAGAAGTCTTTGAAGAATTTTGATAATGGCTTTTTTAAACCCACGTGAACAATATTAATGGGACAATCTTTATCTAACTGAATTTTTATACCCTTCTAAACGTTTGAAAATTTGGTGAAACAAGACTCCTTGCTTTTTTAGCAAATCTCATTCCTCTGCATATTCACTTGCTTCTTCTTTGATATTCCTTTCAGTTATTTTCTTTGAAACAGATGTTAAGCTAATGGGATTATTTCCTTTATTGATCCTCAAAGACATAGGAATTGGGTCACAACGGCTATGTATAAGCCCTGAGAACAGAGGTTAATGTTAAAAAAAAATTTTTTTAAAGAACGGCAATTTCATGATTAGGCTCTTGAAGAATTTCTGATTGGATATTATCTGGACTGGCATACTTTCTCATTGTTTTCATTTGTCTCAATTCATCTGACATACAGATGAAAGTCAGCTTTGGCTTAGAAAACTGTTTTAAGCAGTAAAGATAAAGGAAATAATGGATTCAATTTCTATTTTCCTATCCTCCTTTAATATCTCCTGTTGTCAATTTTCTATTTTGAATATAGTTGAGGGCTTCTTCTTTTTTTAAAGAAAGTGCTTTGCAAATTAATACTGTCTACATAGGTTCAGACTTTTTCAACATATAAGAATCCCCACCCAACACCTACTGTGCTGTCCTCATGGGTTGGTGGGAATATTCCTGGGACAGTTGAGTGAAGAACACTAGGATATTTTCAGAAGTATATAATCCCAGCAGAGTCCCCCAAGGTCCCGCTCAAGCAATCAGGTACCTGCACTGGTCCGCAGCAAAATAGGGAGATGCTGGGACAGGAGATCACTTCAGTGACAATGGCAACGGCATCATTTCATGCTACATGGGAAAAGGAAATGCATTTCACCAGGAAAATCATACGAATTGACCATATAGTGCCAGATGAAAGCAGTCAGGTGGCACTCAACACACAGCTGAAAAAAAACTCTTTCAGAATATGAATTTTTATGACATGATTAAGTTAAAGCCCTTGGGTTTCTACTTGTGGATGCTGCCATCAGAAAAACAAAAACCCAAATTGTGAAGACAAAATTACAGTACAGGTAAGCCTCAATTTAGGATCATTCATTTAGAGACCGTTCAAAGTTATGACAAGGCTGAAAAAAGTGACTTACAACTGGGTTCTCATACTTATGATCAGGGTCCCCAAACTTGGCAACTTTAAGACGCGTGGACTTCAACTCCCAGAATAGCTGGCTGAGGAATTCTGGGAGTTGATGTTCACAAGTCTTAAAGTTGCCAAGTTTGAAGGCCTCTGCTTATGATCATCACAAGATTGCAATTTAGGTGCCTGGCAACCAGCATGTATTTTACAGGGCTTGCAGCTTCTCGGAGTCACGTGACTTTCATTTATGACCTTCCCAGGAAGTTCTGATAAGCAAAGTCAATGGGAGAAGCCATATTCACTTAATGACTGCATTGATTTGCTTAATGACCCCAGGAAAAAAAGGTTGTAAAAAAATTGTTTAGTGAACAACCACATTGCTTAGTAAGCTTAGTAAGTTCTGCTCCCAATAGTGGTCATAAATCAAGGATTACCTGTAGAAACATGAAACGTAAGACGCATGAACACAGCAAAACGCAACCCAGCAAAAAATGAAATGAATCAACTACAGGTTGACACATCATAGACATCAGTGAATTGAAATGGACCGGCATTGGGCACTTCTAGTCAGAAAAATCATACTGTTACTCAGGATATGAAAAAGAAAGAACAGGTGCCTTTTCATAAACAGGGTGCTTATGGCAAGAACAGATCTTGGCTACAGCACAATCAGTGACCAAATTCATCCAAGTTTGTACTTCAATCACTGATGCAGAAGAAAAGGTTTTCTTCACATGCAAGCAAAATAGTACTAAGGATCATCCAATGTAAATTAACCTCCTACTTGGAATGAGATTTACAGTTGTTCAAGCGGGGTGGGGTTAGAAAAGGCTAAGGAATAAATAAAGATTGGACAGAAATGTATATCAAAGAAGAGACACCACGTTCACTGTTTTTAAGGTTTATATCTAATAAAATTTATTTTATATAAAAAAGGCTAAGGAATTAAAAAAAGCATTATTCAAAGCCGAAGGATAACAAAAATAAACTGATGGGTGCTTCTTTTCATTAAAGAAGCAGAGAATAAAAAATATTAATGTTTTTGAATATTGATGATGTAAAAGAATATGGATAATCAATAAAACAAACTCATGGATAACTGAACAAATCAATATATAGTACTGACTTAAGGCACAAATACATGGGTTGAAATTATAATATTTTAGACACATTATGCAAAGACCTATTTTTTTTCTGAGGTCTATAATGCCAAGAAGATGAAACGAAAGAGGGGTTGAAAGGATAACCCACAGCAAGGTGAATGGACTTCATTACAAATGTGATTGGCACACAATTAGGAGACATGACACACCATATTAGAGCCTGATCATCCTAGAGAAAGTATCTATGTAGTTGCTAAGATTCAACATCAACTTGATGGCACATAATCAAAAGTAAATTATTCCTCAGTTTATGCATTTAGTCTACACATCCCCATGCTTGAAAGTTCATTCTGATGCTTTAACACATATGTACACTCCTCCCTCCAACCCAGATACATACATACATATATACACAATGTATATGTATGTATGCATGTATGCATGTATGGATGTATGTATCCTTTCTCAAAGAGCTTATAGTTACAAACATGGACTAAGGGATGTATGTATCCTTTCTCAAAGAGCTTATAGTTACAAACATGGACTAAGGGATTATGGGACATTTCCATGCAGGAACTAAATAAACAAAATTAAATTATCCATCTTATGGATTTTTGGCATCAGTTCCAAATGACCATAATATCAAATTGCTTTTATTAACACTAGATTAAATATCCTATCACCACATGTGTTGGAATAAAGATTTGAAAGGATTTATATTCTACAAATATTTGTTTCGATATCAAAATTGGATCAATGGATTTCATTTCTAATCTGTAATTTTTATGTAATAGTTCACAAGGATTTAATCTGGTTTATTTTAAAAATGTACAAACACAGATTTAATTTCAAATGTACATTTTTGCCACCTGATAAAGATACAAAGGTGCTTCTTGTGCTGGTCAAATTTTTAGTGGTAGCTTTTGAAAGCAACTAATGAATTAAACAGAAATAATTGAATTATTCTGGACACATTCTGGACACATAGTTAATAGTTAACCGATGCTGAATGTTTTTCTTAATGTAATATAATCAGCCTAGTGTAATAGATTCTACAATATCTATATTTGATTTCATGTTGACTTTAACTGTAATAGCTTTATGGTATGTAAAAAATAGACTCCATCTAATTTTCACATTCGCTCCAAGCTTATTCATGCAAACACCTACCTCATGAACTTTATGAGTAGATTAGATTCTAAGAATGAAGTGTAACATTCTGGCAGTGTATCATTCCTCATCCTGTTGAATGTCATTATTTTTTTAAATAAATCGTTAATAAAGGATTTTATGTCTTCTATCTGAAAGACATCAGATAACTTATCCAAATACTACTTTATGCTGCCATCCAAAAAAACTCCTCCTTACTTTGACAGTACTATGGAAATGAACTAATAGTAAGAAAAGCAGCATCAGTTTACCAGATATATAGAAGCAGATTACAGAGCCTATGCTAACTTTCTTATACTGTGTTTCAAAAAGCTGTAATGTACAACAGTTTTCCCCAATCTTGGGCAACTTTTATGTATGTGGATATCATTTCCATAATTTCCAGCGATGGCCAGGTTAGCAGGGGAATTCTGGGAGTAAAATGTTCTTCTGATGTAGAACAACAAGGACCACTATTCCAAATTAAAAGTCAAGCCAATGATTTTCCTCAGGGCAAATGCTTTTATGTTCTTTGAGTAATCTATTTTGCAAATAGTCCAACATAATCTATCAAAATTGGCTACTTTAACAAACCATTGGCTTCCAATCACTGTTTTGAATCATTGTTTTTAGTAGTTAAGCTACAGTCAGCAATACATTTAGATCACCTAATGTATTATCTAGCAGCCTGATATTTGAAAAGCTATTGTAAAGCTACCAGATCCACGAAAAACTCCAGCTGATCCATTTTAACAATTATACAAATGTCTCCAAACTTTTAGAAGAGCAGCTTGTTATTTTTTTCAAACCACTTCTCATAAAAATAGTAACATAGCTGAGAATGGACTGCACATAAATCTTTCTGCATACAACTCTGCACCCCATTTCCGCACAGAGAGCAAAATTATACTGAAAAGTCTCCTTTAAAAAAAAATTGATCACAAGATGCAAACAACGTCGTATTTATTTTGTATAAAGGTAAACTTAAGGAGTACATGCAGTACTTTGCAGTTTCTGACATAAATGTGCTATTTGTGTAAAATGAATAAATTCTCAATGCATTACTATTGGTACCTTATATACATTTAGACTTCTGGAATCCAAAATGCGTCTACATGAACAGCAAAGTTAGTCCTTTCTATTAAGCACACTTAAAGGAAACAGGAAACATAAGAAATGAATTGTGAAATGAGATTCAGACATACCAGGTAATATTCGGCCGATGAGTGCATCTAATAACCAAAATGATTCTTCTTCATTCCTTGTAATAAGAATCAAGTATCCAGCTATGAAATTCATGCCCTGAAATAAATATGAATTTCCTATTTATTTCAGGTCAAAAGAGAGTGTCAAAAGAATGAAATAAAAAGAAAAAAGCAAAATATTTTTTATTTCCATGTTTAATGTCACACTTAAAAATCTTTCACAGGTTAAGCAGTACAGGAATCCTTTCAACTTTCTTCTGCTCACATATCCAACAGAAGCACTTTAGAGACAGGAAACTGATCTCTTTGGATCTGGGATAATTTTTAAAAATTGCTCTGTTATCAGTATAAAATTTGTGTTTGCCCTATTACGAGCTTATAGACTGGTGACTATGCCAATAGACAGTTTCTATATATTGATGAAATTTTACTAATCAAAAATTACTTTGCAACAAAGTTGAGTAATGCTGTAGCTTTTGAAGTGTGAGCTGTATGTTTTAAAATATTCAGGAAGAGTAGTATCACTTGCATTCATTTAGATTTAATCTTTAATGCATCTCCAGTTTCTCGCTGTCTTTTTAATTCTCCTAGCTTTTAATTCACTTAATTGTTCTTGATCTTTCCAGTGAATTCTAAAACAGAAAAATTATATTTTTCAAAATTTAATTTTATAAACAATGCCAAAGTCAAAGTGACAATATTATTTTATGAAATATTTCAGGTCATTCAAACAGAATCAGCTGTTCTCCTAAGTTTCCAAGTTTCTTAATAATCATCTGACTTTCTTCAAACCTTGCCTCCCTTCCCCCATCTCCTCTTTCTAAAAAGCCAACAGCCAGTATGAAAAGGGTTCTATGTGGTTGGGATATTTTGTCCTCCAGTTGTGCTGCTAGTTTTCTTGACAATAGCAACCATGGTGACTATTTGGCATTTGATTACAGGAACTACAAAGGTCTACCCCTCAGAGGGTGTTTGAAGAGCAAGTGCATTTATTAACCATGCACGCCAGTACAAAACTCTATTAGTACCGTTGAAGAAAACAGCAAAGCAAGCTTGTCCAATTCTTTTAAAGGAATGCTCACTGCAAGATTCCCTGAAATAGGTTAGCTGTCAGTCACAATAACATTTCTGTACTGGGAACTAATTAAAAATTCCTTAAACATAATCTTAAATTACACAGAATCACATACACTCTATTGCTTTTGAAACGTCTATGTACTTGGAATAATTGGCTGCCTGTAATATTCAACATATTTTATCCAGTTGAAAAAGCTTCAACTTCTCTAAAGCACATAATTGTCAGATTTTCTCTAACTGATGCGCTGATTTGCCAAATATTTTGAAGAATATAGTAACAGTGTGTTCCAAAGCTATCGTCCCCATCTACTGAAATGATATGATGGTAAAATGAATTCATGATAATTATTCTAGGACAGGGATAGGAGTTTTCTGTTAACAAGCCTAATTTGGACTACCAGACCCACTCACCTGGACAGTATGGCTTTAAGACAAATCCTTTCCTACTTCCACATCTGCTAGAGTTAATTTCTGCAGACACGCTAGCACAGGGATGTTAAACTCACAGTGTTTTTCCCCTTCACTAAACCGGGCGTGGATGTGGTCAGTGTGTGATGCATCTGGTCCGTGGGCTGGGAGTTTGACATCCCTGCTCTAACAGGACACTCGTATGAATAATCCTTTTTTCATGTCTTCTGCCTTTCCTTTGAGGAAAGTGCAAGGCAATCAAAAATTGTCAGTCAGTCATGCAAGTGTTCCACTTAAAATACCTGTGGGCACTTTCTTAATAGGGGAACATATAGGCCAACTAGTTACTTGGTGGTGGGGAATTGCCTTTCTGTTGCATCCTGAACAGAGAAAATGTTTCATGCACAGAATGTTGGTTGTCCAACTCGATTGGTTTTGTCAAGCCTTCACTGCAGGAGAGAACACAGATTGCCTCTCATATTCTCCTTCAGGGAAAATGTATGTTAGTAGTGGGAAATTTTGGAAAAGAGGAAGAATTATTCCATTAAGCTTCACCAATGAGAGAGAGAGAGGAATGGCTCACCCGGGCAGGTGGAGAACCTAGATCTATCTTTTACTTTACTGGTTTCAGTCAGAGGAACTGATATTCCAACTGACAACAATGGCTAGGAATTCTGGATATCATCACCCCAACTTACATGACTATGCTAAAGGGACATCAATTGGGAAAGGCTGCTCTAAAACTATTTTTTAGCCAGATTCTTTTCTACTGTATCAACAAAAAGGCAATTCTACTGGGACAAGGAAGGTGGGATTCAATTTTTTTTACTACCAGTTCTGTGGGCGTGGCTTGGTGGGCCTGGTGTGGTTTGGTGGGCATGTCAGGGGAAGGATACTGTAAAATCTCCATTTCCACCCCACTAACCTGCTTTCCAGGTCCGTTCTCCTGTGCAGGGCAGCAAAGGACCCAGCCAATCAGCTGGGACTCAGGAGGCAGAGAATAGATGGGGGTGGGGCCAGTCAGAGGTGGTATTTGCCGGTTCTCAACTACTCAAAATTTCTGCTATCAGTTGTCCAGAACTGGTTAAAACCTGCTGAATACCACCTCTGGAACGTATGTATGTAAAGTCATGTAACTAATCCCATTCAACGATTTACAATCATCAAATGGTACAACACAGGTCGCCCATGCCCTGCCTCAATAATATTTATAAGCTCTTAAAATCCTTTTGCTTGATTAACCCCAATGGAAGAGTCCTGTTTGTGAAACCTGAATTTTTAAAGAAGAAATAGGGATTTACTTGCTACACCAAAATGATGGTATTCAAATGTTGAGACCCAAAACACTATTCATTCATATTCTGCATTTATTGTTTTCACAAATAAATCAAGGCAAACATATCCAACATACCTTCCTTTTCCTATTTTCTCCACAACAACCTTCTTGGGTGAGTTGGGCTGAGACAAAGTTACTGGCCCAAGATCACCCAGCTGGTTTTCATAGCTAGGATAGGACTTGAATTCACAGTCTCTTGCTTTCTAGCCTGGTGCCTTAACATTATACAAACTGGCTCTCATCCTAATCATTAAAAAGTTACTGGCTTAAATTTACAGCCTAGTTTGCAATCTTGTTTTGATAATATCCATTCATTTGAAGTCTGTCAAATATATTTAAATATAATATGCTTGATCTGGTTTGTCTTAGCACATTATACACTCGATGTTTGTGGATTAGTCAATCATGGTTTACTACTCAGGACAGTTTATGAACTTAACCAGTAAGACTTATTCCAAGTGATTTGAGTTTAACTCAAATATGATCAAAAGTGTATAAAACAGAAAGATGTAGTACATTAAAGGAGAACAATTATATTAAACTTAAACAACAGATAGCTCAAGACTTGAAAAAACGGGAAAACCTACAATTGTCATTAATAGGAAGGATTTCAACAATTAAGATGAACATTCTACCCAGAATTTTATTTTTGTTTCAAACAATACCAATTAGGCTTGGAAAAGAATATTTTGAGGATTTAAATAAAATTGTTTTGAAGTATATATGGCAAGGCAAGAAAGCAAGGATAAAGTTAAAGCTTTTACAGGATGCTAGATTTAGAGGAGGGTTTGGCCTGCCTAATTGGGAGTTGTACTACCAAGCTGCAAATTTGATGTGGGTTAAAGAATGGATAACATTAAGGAAAACTAGATTGTTGACATTAGAAGGTCATGATTTGTTGTTGGGTTGGCATGCTTTTTATGGTATAAGGAACCAAAACACAGGGGTATTTTAGAAGACATTATATACGGGAGTCTCTGTGGTTAAATTGGGAGAAGACAAGAAAACAATGTTATTTGAAAATTCCAGTTTGGTTATCGACGATAGAAGCGTTTTCTTACCCTATAATTTATAAAAAGGAACAAACAGTTAGCTATGGGGAATTACTATATGAAAAGGGTGAACTTAAATCGATGCAAAAATTAGAGGAACAAGGTATACAGATGAATTGGTTTTCATATTTGCAAATACATTCAAAGTATTATGAGGATTCTAAAGCAGAGGGATTTTATGATAAACAAACTGATTTAGATAAGATTTTGATGGGTACTGATGAAAAGGTGATTAAAAAATTATATGGTTACTTATTGGAAATTAAGTTGGAGGAAGAACAAGTTAAAGAAACTATGATTGCTTGGGGGAGGAATTTTGGATATGGGATTGACTTAGAGAAATGGCAGAAATTATGGTTGCAAAATTATAAAATGACAATGTCTACAGCCTTTAAAGAAAATTTGTATAAGATGTTTTACAGGTGGTATTTTCCCCCCGACAAGGATAGCAAGAATGTTCAAGAACAAATCGGAAAAATGTTGGAAATGTCATCAGAAACCTGGTTCATACTACCATATGTGGTGGACTTGTGAGGATGCTAGAAAATATTGGACTAAAATCCGCATGTGGCTGGAAAAAATGACAAAGAAGCATATAGACTTGAAACCGGAGCTTTTTTTACTGGGAATTTTACCAGATGCTTATAGTAAAGAGCTGAAATATTTGATTGTAAATGTATTGACTGCGGCTAGGATTGTATTTGCAAAAATTGGAAAATGAGAAAATTCCATTGCAGGAAGAAGTCATAAAGAAAATATTGGAATGTGCTGAGATGAGTAGATTGACTTTGAAATCAGAGAGCAAGAAGATAAACAATTTTATATAGTTTGGGATCTTTTCTATCAATGGTTGAATGATGAAATACAAAAATAGAAATGTTAGATAATAAGGAATAATATTGATTCTATTTTTCTTTTCTCTTTTTGGTACTGGATATTATATTTATATAATATTTTTCTGTTTCTTTTTTTTTCTCTTATTTAGGATAGAATTGGCACGATTATATGATTTGTTTTAGAATAAATTATTTAAAATATAGTTATCTCACAAAGGCATGATCGTACAAAAGTCTAGTCAAATTTCTTTTTTTAATAGTGATATTATGATTTATAAGTTTGTATTGACAATAAGAGTTATTATACAAGGTAATTGCAATTGTGACTATGAGATGAGTGCACAAAACTGATGAACCAACCGACTCACTGTTTGTATATAAATATGGGGGAGCTGATGTTTTTATGTTTTGTCTGTTTGTTTGTATGTCAAAAAACAATAAAAAATCTTTGGAAAAAAAAAAGTGTATAAAACAGAGAAAACATAGAATGCATTCTCAGTGACATGCTTTGCACATTCTCACTTGTCCGCTATCACTTGTAACTGGTAGAGATAGAGTTCATAGCTCCTGAGACGTATGTGGCATGGTACATTTCCTTAAACCCAATTCCAGTGCTGGGTAGGCGATCCTCAATCTCAAATGTAATTCCAAAGAGGTTCAAACTGGAAAATAACTAGACTGCATGTCTTAAACGGTTGAAATATAAGTAGCATTCAAGACGCTACAGAATAAAGTTTAATGACATGAATTTTGTTTGCTATTATTTTCTACCTCAAAAGTAACATATTTTTAGTATTACATACCTGGCAATATCCCACAGAAGGATTATGGTGCCCATATGCTACTAATACATTGTAGAGTGTTTTCTGTAAACAGGGAACAGCAGTTTTGCGGAACTTTATATTATCTGGAAATGTCCTATTTATGTCTATAATTTGAAAAAAGAAACATGTTAAAAATTAATCCATGGAACAAAGTTTTGGGAATTGAACCCAATTTTAGCACCCAACTTTTGCATGAATTTATGATTAAACAAATGATAACATATATGATATTTTGCTCAAAAGTAAAAACCTACATCAAACATTTTAGAGAAATTCTAGTAGGCTTTGTTTTTCTTTTATCCTACAAAATCCATCAATTCTCGCCAGACTGCACTTCTAGATGCATCCTAATGAATAATTCTTGAATGGAATTTAACTTCAAGTAAGTAAAAAGAATCTTAGAATTATATTATAAAAATATAATTTCTCTATATTTTTTAAAAGATTGTGGTTTAATTACATTTACTGCTGCACCTTAAAAATCAAAACCGGCTAGATAGATAGATAGATAGATAGATAGATAGATAGATAGATGATAGATAGATAGATAGATAGACAGACATGAAATGAAATTAAGGGACTGAAAAACCTGCCTCTGTTAAATTGATGCATTTCTGTGTCAAAGTCATTCAAAAATATTTTTTCAATAAATTCAGTAAATTTACTTGTTTGCAATCACTTTAGCTTTAAGAAATATATCACTCCTAAAAACTGTGAGCAAAGACTAACTTGTATGAATATACACAGTAGCTATATCTGAAGGGATAAAAGGGACAGCTAAAATATAATTATGTAATGCATTTTGGCTCAAGTATCAAGAATTTTCCATCATGTTCTTCTTCCTCCTTTCCACATTTCTGGGCAGGCCCAGTATTCAGTAAAATAGGTTTGCTTTGTGCCAGCACCCAGAAGGCAATGCGCACCCCCTCTCATCCCCTACGCATGTGTGCACAATCCCCCCCCCGCCCCCTTAACTGCACTGCGCCTCACAGCTGATTTTCAGTGGGATTGAGGCCTTTTTCGGCCTCTCAAAGGCTTGAGGAGGCTTCTGCAGGCTTCTACAAGCTTTGTAGGCCAAAAACTAGCCCCATTTCATCACTTCCGGTATTTTCGGAAAAACAGGAAGTGACAAAATGGGGCTAGTTTTCTGCTGCAAAGCCTGCAGAAGCTTTCCTCAAGCCTTTGGGAGGCCGAAAAAGGCCTCAAACTCGCTGAAAATCAGCTGTAAGGCATGCTCATGTGCAGTGAGGTAAGTTTGCCTGCAGCTCGTGTGCCGGCACAAATGGCTCTGCGTGCCACCTGTGGCACACGTGCCATAAGTTTGCCATCACGGCTATAGAGGAAGCAGTGGTGCTTGCAGAGATGCTTAAACAGTCATATGTTACCTCATACAATGTTAGTTATATGGCTGAATGGCCCTGCTTTTAGGATTTTACTTAGAACAGCCACAAAGCAGTATAGAGGCAATCCTTGACTTACAACCATTCATTTAGTGAATGGTTCAAAGTTACAATGGCATTAGAAAAAGTATCTTATGACCAGTTCTCACACTTATGACCACTGCAGCATCCCCACTGTCATGTAATCAAAATTTGGGCACTTGGTAACTAGGACTTTTCTCGCCACATTTTCTGGATACTGCAGCCATCATAAATATGAGTTAGTTGCCAAGCATTTGAATCTTGATCATGTGACCATGGGGATGCTGCAATGGTCGTAAGTATGAAAAATTGTCATAAGTCACTTTTTGGTGCCATTTTAGCTTTGAACGGTCACTAAATGAACCGTTGCAACTTGAGGACTACTTGTAGTTCTTTTTCTTGCTCGTGAGCCAGTTGGCACATTTCCAGGAACCTGATCTTTATCACATAGGTTGCATGTGACTATTTACATTCTAGACCATGACTTTCTGGTAACTCAGTTTTTGCCCCTAGTTCTTGTCCTTGTATGTTTTTAACATTTTCTCAGCCTTGTTAGCTTCAACTGCTTCAACAAATATCTACTCCAGTCACACTTAAAATGCCAGATACAAAGGCCTCGGATAGTATTCTTAATTGTTTCTTGAGGATACTTGAAGGGGTGGGATTCAATTTTTTTAACAACCAGTTCTGTGGTTAGTTGGTGAGCGTGGCTTGGTGGTAATGTGACTGGCTGGGCGTGGCCAACTCAACATCACTCACATTGAGGCATGCGTCTCCTCGCCTGGCTTCTCGGGACTGTGGGGATGCTGCAATAGTCATAAGTGTGAAAAATGGTCATAAGTCACTTTTTTCAGTGCCATTGTAACTTTGGTCACTCCACATAAGCAAAGTACCAGCAAAGGAGGGGGGAAAAAACTCCAGAGACGTTCCTGAGACAAGAAGTCTAGTGCTGCCAAGAATGTAATAAGGGTTAACGGAGAGGCAGTTTCTGTAAGCAACACCAGAATGTTTCCTTCCTTCCTTCCTTACAGGATTAGGCCAGTAATTTCTTCTAACAACCGGTTCTCCAAACCGTTTAGAATGTTAACAACCGGTTCTAGCGAATAGGTGTGAACCTGTAGAATCCCACCCCTGGATACTTGCTTTGTAAACAGAAAATCTTTTTGCATACTACTATTGTATCAATTTGCTTATGTCAATTAACATTTGTCACATACAGAGAAAAATATTACCTTGTAACTCTGATTGCTTTTTTCTTTCCTATGAAATCCTCCAAATTAATCTATCAAGATAATTCCAAAAATACTACTTGTTTAAAAAATAGTAGTAATTTAATTTCCAAGCTAAAGCAGCAACAACAAAAATAGAGTAAAAGATTTCATCATTCAGTTTTAGTGTTCCACAACTTCATGACCTTCAGAGCTTAAAACTTCTACCAGCTGAACTAGGTCAGAGGCTGCAGCCCAAAATAGCCTTTCTCCACAAGGTGGAGAAATATTCACTATGCAATAATGTAAAGACAGTTGAAGAAAGGCAGCTTCACTTGTTTAAAACAATCTTCTCAAACATAGTGTTGTCTAGATGTGTTGGAATTTTACCATCTCCTATTGTGGACATTTTTAGAATTGCAATCCCAGAACAACTGTCAGACAGTTGGGAAAATCTAGTGTAGAACATTATTTAGAGATCTCTAGGACTATCTCTCATCTTCCCACAACTACTGTAATTTTAAAAAAATGTAGCAAGTAAATGGAAAAGTTATCACAGAATTCTAAACTTGCAGAAACTAAAACTTAAGAGCTTTGTATTAGAATGAGAACTAGACTAACAGCAACATATCTGCCAATTTTTCTAACAGATAGTGAGAGAGAAGGAAAAATAATTCAGTGATTCTTATGATAATGTTTTAATTGGCATTAAAACATCGCTTCAATGCAAAATAACAATTGTCTATTTCATTCCTCTCCATAATTCAAGGGAAATTTTGTTTCAAGGGAAACAAAATCCTAATACACACATACACAAAATAATGTATAGACAAGTTGTCATGCCCTTGTTGGAATCTGATTCCGAGTGGAAGCTCGAGCAGCTGACAGCGAGTGGGAGTATGGCTGTGGAAGAAACTGGGGAAGGGCACAGTCTGGCTGGGCAGTCAGAGGAAGACCCAGGAACACCCCCTCTTTATCCTAGGGCACACAGGAACAGAGAAGGAAGCAACGTGAGTTACGTGGGTTATGGGGGAGAAAAGGGCCCTGATTCCCTTCATTAGCTGCAGCTGGGGAAAGAGAATTTGCGCACAGAACCTTGCTGGAAGCAAAACGTGCATTATTTTTGTTTGTCAAGTCTTATCTGAGTTCTGGCATCCTCCCAACTGTGTGTGTTTCGTTATCTTTTGAAGTCTGCAATTCCTTATCCTGTCCTCTCTTGTTAATTGCTGCAGCGTGGTTTGTGTTGGTTTTTATTTATAATCTATACGTACTTTGGGTTTGGACTGAATTTCTTCCATTTAAAAACTGCTTTTGGGAGAGTTTTTTTTCCAGCCAATGATAACTGGACATTGGGGGCCAAGTTGGAGGTATTACAGGGACTTTACCTACTTTTGGGACTTTGTTGCTTTTGTGCCACTCCCTGGGTCATCACACATGTATTTTGAAGCTAACCTGTCATAATAGTTTCCACAAGTTTGCTGTTTTGGTCTCCTTCCAATAATTTCTGGTAGTAACCTGGGTTGTGATCCATGTGAGACCGAGCACCACTCACTATCATCCAGACTTCGGCACGGTGCTCATTTGGAATGCCTTTTCTGATATAGCGTTTAACTGCAATAATTAAAACATATGTTTGAACATGTAAAAGGATCCCATAATGAAACCCAACAATTAAAGCTATACATAGTTACAATATATTAAACATAGTAACAGAGGAGATACAGGACCATGTTGTACCATCATATGTCAAGGTGAATTCAATGTTGTTAGTGTTTCATTCCCACCTTACAATTTCATATTGTCCTTCAAGTTGAGACATATTAATAACCACAGTAACTTTGGAGTCACTTCAGGCCTCTTGCACTAACTGAAAGAAGCCGCCTAAAACCTGCCAGATGGAGAAGAGGATAAACATCCCATGAGACCAACTTGGAAACAGAAAGCATTTTGGCCAGGCTATCATGGTGTCTTAGAAGTTAATCAGCTCAAACTACCAAGTTCTGCCACCTCACACTATGTTGTGAATATATAGACTCATTGCCAATCTGTGTCATAACATTCTTATGTGAAGAAGGAACTTCTTAACTGCTATGCTAGGTGTCCCAAGGAAAGTGTCCCAGTGCATCATTTAAGGTATTTGTCAAGAAAAGATGTTCCATTATTCTGGTTTTCCCCCCTATTTTTCTGCTTCGCAGAAGAACAGAGGACCTAATTTTCATTATAAATTAAAACTGTTTTTCAAAGGGTTCCCTGGAAGGTTTGTCATTTAATGTTCACTATTCAGAAAATCATAGTCTTTTAATAACAATTTGGGACCCATTACAATTTACAATCACCAAGGCTATGTAATTATATAAATACATAATTAAGGGAAGAACTTAAACAGGTAAATATACTACAACTCCCACTTATGCAGAGAGAATATGACTAATGGCTCAGTTCATTCAATATAATAGTAAATCTAAATTTTAAAATAATGACTTGTCAAGTAAACCACCATGACTGGATTATATAAAGCTAAATGGGGGGAAAAATGAAAGAAAAAACGAATGGCTTAGGTGAACGTCCAAACAGAGCTCCTGTTTTAAAATGCACACATTCGGATAGAAGTAGATGCTCCTGCCACCTGATAAATTGGATTTTTCTCTGGGATATTTACACCAAGAAGAAAATAGTATATCTGAATATGTCAGTCTTCTATTTTTCTTTGTTACTGACCCTTCCCTAGCACAGTTACTGATTCTGAAATAAGGTGTCATTGTGTAAAGAAGAACGGGGGGATTGAGCCTGCATGCATATCCATTATTCCTTAAAGCTGGTATCTTTTTGAAAGAGAGCCCAGATCTCAACTGAAAGAAAGCCGCTTTGAGCTCTTGAGACCATGTAGCCTTTTTTTTCTCTGCCAGAAGAATAAAATAAAGCTACCAATGGAGAATTTTACAACACAGTTAATTTCTGGAGGCACTAAAAATGTGTTGTTTGTTTTGTAAAAGCTTATCAAGAAAAAAATAATTCTGTATTTTCTTAAGTATAGAGATTTTCAGTTAAAATGTTAGTCAAGCTTGTTGAGAGAGAGGGAGAGAGGGAGGGAGGGAGAGACTTAAGCAAAATAAAGAAAATTAAAAAAAAAAAGGAAAGGAAAACAAGAGGGCAATGACAAAGATCATATAGAGCAAAAGTGTAAAACTCAAGGCCCACAGGCCGAATCCAGCCCATGGGGTGCTTAGATCTGGCCCACGGGACCACCCTGGAAATGTATTTATTTTTATTTTATTTATTTATCTGATTTGTCAATCGCTTACAAAATAATAGGTATAAGTATAAACATGAGTAAGAACACAGAAAATAGGTACAATTAAATGGGGACAATAGGACAGGGACGGGAGGCACGATGGTGCACTTATGCCCGCCCCTTACAGACCTCTTAGGAATGGGGTGAGGTCAATAGTGGATAGTTTGAGGTTAAAGGAGTTAAATAACAAAAGACTGGCCCATGGAAACGGAGCTCAGGAGTTGAAATGCAGCCCACCCAGGCTCTGTATTCAGCCGGGACAGCCTCCTGCAGCCCTCTTATAGTAAAAACGGGTTGCAGGAGGCAGTCCCTGCTGAAAATGGAGCTGGGGAGAGCCATGTTCAGCCTTCCCGACCTCCGCACATAGCCCTCCCATACTCCGTTTTAGCAGGCAGAGGGTTGCAGGAGGCCGTCCCAACCAAAAACAGAGTTTGGGAGCCTGTTTTCTCTGGCAGAGTGTTTGGGCTACAGGCACCCCCAACACGAATGATGTCAAACTGGCCACGCCCACCCTGGCCCCTGAGGTCAAGCACAACCCTGATGCAGCCCTCAATGAAATCAAGTTTGACACCCTGATATAGAGTATGTTGGGACTCCTTATAAATGTATATGTACTGTATATAGTTTCAATAAAAACAATCATATTGTGATCTTCCATTCATAATCTGTCTATCAAAGCAGCTCTTTTTTAATTTGCCAGAAAAGATTCTGTCTTCAATCCATTGAGAAATGGGGGCCATATTTATCTTATTGTGTTGAAGGATCACTCTATTAACCACAAGGAAGAGTCATCAGGATGCCCAGAATGTCATTCTGGAATTTTAAAATCTGTGCATGGGTATGATTAAGATGTGCTGAATTAAATCTTATTTAAATATTCATTACACACGTGCAGCTTAGCCCAACAAACCTAACTCCATTCACCATAATAATATTAGTAGTGTGGTGCAGCAACGCGATTGAGGAAAAGATTATACAGAGCACACAGGGACACACATGGGATAAATATCAGCATATACTTAAATGTTTTTTTTTCCTGGCTTAATAGGCAGCAGCCACAGTTCCAGGAAAAAAATGTAATATGTGTACCCCATATACACTCCAAATCTTCCCTTTCGATTCAAGATTTCTCTGCATAAAAAGATGGTAGGTTTGGTCTAGTTAGCATATGTTGAGGGCACCAACTTGAACAAAGGCCAAATATCACTTCCCTTTTGAACCCTACCAATATTTCATTTGCTAATTTAATTGATAATCTAATCAGCTCACCTATTGGCCTTACTGCTTTTATAAAATGCTGTTAATTTTATAATTGTACATCATCATTTAAATAGTATCCATAAAAACAGTTAAGTAAATAATATCATGTTGGATTTAAAATCTCCTCTGCCAAAATATTTTAAATAGAAAAATGTCTTTTCCTTTATATTTATTCTTCTTCTTGCTTCATATATATCAGTAAGAGGCTGTTAAAAAGTACAGGAGTACATATTATCTGCTGTTTAGATAGCTATAAAACAAATTAACTTCAGTTCTCAGAACAATCAAACCTTGGACTGTATATCTCTCTTAAATCTATGGATGTTTTAGCTTATTTATTTTCTGCGGAACAATTCAGATTGTGATATTGTGTTTTCTCACTTTTCTACTGCATTTTTCAATGGTCTTTGAAAATCTACCAACAAGAATTAGGGAAGCCTAGAATGGCACCAGATGTGATTTTGGGATCACTGTGGCAAAAACAAAAGTTCAGAGAATCTGTTTTGTGATTACAGAAACAGAACTGATGGAAACAAATATATGAAGAAGTTCAAACGATGGTTTGCTACCTAAAATATAATTATAAGTATAATTTAAATTTATTTTATTGATTTTATTTGCCGCTCATCTCATAGCAAATTACTCTGGGTCACTCTTTAAAAATAAATTGTATGCATTCATTCAGCATTTATGTTTTCCTGTAATAATTTACATTTATAAATCTACCTTTTCAAAAATGCTATGTATTAGAAATTGATACAGAAAAACTGCTTTTTGTCCACAGATATCAACTCATTGTTCCAGTTTGGCAACAAATAATTAATGTTTATACCAATACACAGATTAAATTAACTTCTTGCAAGGGCAGAATCTACCCAGAAATTAAACCAATTTGTCAGTGATGAACCACAGAGGCTAGGCATTATTGCACTTCAGTTTTGTTAATTTATTATTAATTATGAAAATTAATTGCCACATTTCTACACAAGTTTCTGGGGAAACAATGACAAACAAGAACTCTGAACTAAGAAGCATAGGCTCTCCCAAAGGATGGTACTACAATGAAATAAAATATCTTTTGAAAAAGATAAAAAGTTGCAAGTTAAAATGAAAACTATTTGTCCCAATTTCATATTTAAACATGGTGAATTCTTACCTTTTATGTTTTTCTGTACCCTTGTGTTTCCCTTTAAAAGTTTGGACCATTTAATTGCTCTTCGAGTGAGTACCACTAAATATCTAGAAAAGAATTCTTCATAGGTTGTATAGTCAAAGTCAGCTGGTCTTTCAAAACCATATGGATCCACACTATTTCAAAAGAAAGATCATTACAGAGACATAAAAAACATGCAGTTAAGTGAGAGTGATTCATTAACCCAAACTTAAAACAGAAGGAGAAAATAAAGTACAAATGTAGTGCCCAACAGATTTAATAAAGTTTCTCAATTCCAAGGTATCTACCTAATAGCAGATGTCTCTTAGGACAATGGAACCATTTCATACAAACCACTGTTTCTGGATCTATCCAAAAAAGGAGGAGAAAATATCCTTAAAACTTCAATTTATGTGTCATTTGAACTAGAGGCTATTAACAAAACTAGTTATTTTAAACAAGCTGGTTTCAGAAACAATGAAGCAAACAGAGCTCATTTTAGTTGACATTAACTGCTTTATCAGCTTGGATGATATAAAAAAGATAATGTTTATTGTGTTTTATCACTTTTATAATGTATTAAATAAGTTTTCAACTGTATGCTGCCCATTTATATTGATAAATATAAAGTTGTTCATAATTGCTGGTGATTACACAGTCACAACTGGGCACATTTCTGGGAAACTGTATGGAAATGCTGAAAAGTGAAATGTCTTCAAAAGAAAAAGCAAGAAAGTCCAGTTGCCTCCCGAAAAAGCACCTTTGGGACAACCATAACCTGGATAACTGAGAATCTCTACAGACTTTTACTACTTATTAGGGAGCCTCTGTGGCGCAGTGGTTAGAGTGCAGTACTGCAAGCTATTTCTGCTGCAGCCATCTGCCTACAATTTGGCAATTCAAATCCCACCAGGCTCAAGGTTGACTCAGCCTTCCATCCTTCCAAGGTGGGCAAAATGAGGACAATATGCTGACTCTGTAAACTGCTTAGAGAGGGCTGTAAAGCATTATAAAGCGGTATATAAGTCTAAGTGCTATTGCTATTGAAATGGGTTGCTGTTGTTGTCTTTTTATTATTATTTTTTTAAAACTTTCTAGTCAGTTCTATAATCCTGTTAGTCCCTGGTAATCTGACCAACTATAGTGAAAAATGACTTTGAAGATCTGCTACCAAGACAACAATCAGATAAATGAGGCTGGAGCCTAGAGCAGCAAAGCGGTTTATGAAAAGACCTCAGACAACCTCCATGCTTAATTCACAAGATGATAAAAGGCAGAGAAAGAAAACACATTCAGATCTGTTAGATTTTGTTACAATGGCTGATCTAATAAAAGTAGCTTTAAAACTGTAAAAAAAAATCATGCTAAAAATATCTGAAATTTCTAAATTTCTCACATGGTCTTAAATGAGAATGTCAAAATTTACAAGGTATTACCTGAGAAAATTAATATTTTATAACATTTGAACAATTTAATTTTTAAGAATTTTTGAACATTGAGGTTCTATGCATCTGGGAGTCTTACAGACAATTTGGCACCCATGAATGCTGCACTGCCAATCCAGCGTGCTTGTGAGATTTCTAGGAGATACAATGCAATGTATGTTTCTTTCAAAGAACATGATCATATTCCAGGTGTCATTTAATGACCATTCATTCAGCATTTGAACTTGAGATGGTCATGAGTGACTGGTATTTATGATCAAACCTTATACTTAAAGCCCCATGGTCATGTGATTGCAATTTACAGCCTTCCCTGCTGACTTCCCACAAGCAAAGCCAATGGGGAAGCTGGCAGGAAGTCAGAAGACACAGTCTTGTGAAGTTCTCAGTTAACAACCTGTGCAGTCCTCTCTTAACAACAGTAATCTGGAATTCTGGAACTACAATTGCTAAGCAACAGTCACATAGTTAGCATTGTTACAATAAAGACTACCTGTAGCATGAAAACTTATCCAGGTTACTAAATATTCCTTCATGCATTTCATGCAATTGAAATAAATTCTAAGTGAAAGTATATTTTATAGTTTCTACATTGAGTAAACCATAATTACAATTTTTAAAGTAGAAGCATTGAAGCAGAATAGGGGAAAAAACTAGCCATGCCATAAAAGGTATTTAAATAAAACATTTTAAATTCAAATCTAGCCTTTTATTATACAGTATTATAAACTCACCATCTTTCAGCTTATCCGTTGTAGGGAATGGGATAAATCTAATCTATTTTACAATGCTGCTGCAGGTACTCCTTGACTTACAACCACAATTCAGAGCAGAATTTATATTGGTAAGCAAGGCTGTTAGTTAGTCATTTGTGGTATTATGAGCTTTTCTACCACAGGGATTAAGCAACTGCAGTTAAGTGAAATACACAGTCATTAAGTGAATCTGGCTTCCCTCGTTGATTTTTACCTGTCAGATGCCAGCTGGGAAGATCACAAATGGCAATCACATGATTCCAGGACAATGCAACCATCGCAAATATATGCTGGTTAAGTGTTCAAGTTCTGATCACATGACTGTGTGGATGCAGTGATGTTCATAAGTGCAAGGGCTGGGGGTAAATCACTTTTTTCAGCGCCATTGTCATTTTGAATGCTCACTAAACAAATAATTGTATAAGTAGTTGTTGCTTAGAGACCATCTGCAGTTACAATGAACTCTCCCAAAAGATATTTATGACCTTGTTCCAAAATTCCAACAGGGGTGCCTTCCCTTCCAGTCACATGACTGTGTTTTGGTTACCTGGTAACCAGCTCACCTTTAAGGCCAGTTGCAACATTCTGTGATTGTGATACTATTTATGGGGGTTTTTTTGCCAGAAACAGGCTTTTTTGGCTCATTTCTGGCAAAAAACACCCAAAGAAATGTAATCAACTTAGAACCATCTTAACTTACAATGGAAATTCGGAGTTCCATTGGAGTCATACAAGGACTTCCCGTAATTCAAGGACTACCCAAATTAAGGTAGATTTACTGAGATGTATCAATATTATTTTTTAAAAAACGTTTGCTGTATCATTATGCATCAAAGATATTAAGGGTACCTTTAATGTGTGTCAAGGAGTAATTATTTCACAGGATTTTGTATAAAGCAGAGGTGTCAAACTAGCTCCATTTTCACTAACAGAAGGTTGCAGGAGGCCGTCACAGCTGAAAACTAAGCTTGGGAGCCCACTTTCTTTGGCAGAGAGCTCGGGCCACCACAGGCACCCCTAACATAAGTGATGTCAAGTTGGCCACACCCATCCTCACTACACACACACACACACACATGGCCCTGGCACCCAAGGTCAAACACAACCCTGATGCGGCCCTCAAAGTAATCAAGTTTGAAACCCCTGGTTTAAAGGATACTTAAATAAACTTTTCAACAAGGATTACCACTACAACGATTTTTTTTTTTTAAGTTAAAAAAAATTGTGATTCCTGAAATAATGTATCAGGTTAAAACCCCCCAAACTAGTTATTTTATAAATATAGTTATTTAGAAATTAGAATTCCACTGCTACATTATTGCTTCTCTGGCCATGCAAAAAAAAAAAAAGGCATATCAATCAAAGGTATTTTCTGTTCCTTTATTTTTAGTTACTTGAATTCATACTTGTTCAACAAAAAATAAAAAATTGTAATATACCACATTTCTACGGAAAAATATCTCATAACATCTAAACAGGTAAATTTGCCTTTGGCATCTCCTGACTTTAGTATTTAATATATATCATAGACAGCCAGACAATAAAAAATTAACTCCCTTTGTCTGAAATTGGCTCTTTCCCCCATTTTGATGTGCAACAGAAAAATTAATAAGTATTGGACACAGGACTCTATTTTGTTCTGAAGGGAATATTAATCATTCCTGATGTCTCATTCGTCCCTCTGACATTTTCATTCCGAAAGCAAGTCTTTCCACCTGCAGAAAATCTAAGCAATTTACAACATTTAGCCTCTTCATATTCTCCAGTAACTATCATCTTCTGCACACTGTTTAACAGATTCTTGTCTGAGCCTAGAGCTGACCTTCAATTAAACCTTTAAATAATAAAATGAAAGTGTTCAGCATTCATTCAGGACAACCGTGAACAGTAGATTCTGAGAAGAGCATCTAACTAAATATCCCAACATCTCATCCTGCTTTTTAAAAGCTCTTCATGCCAACTTCCCAATAAAAGGAAGATAATTTCCCGGACTCTACATTAAAGTAAAGTATTCCCAAAATAAGGACATCTTACTGAATTCACCGTTTTATAAATGTAACTCTCCTATGGAAGGTAAAATAAATTGTCCTTGTTTCTTCTCAGATAAACTAGAAAGTGTTAGTATTAGATTATCCAAGGGTTAAAAAAAAAAGTCTTATCCTGAGGAAATCTGCACTCAAATAACAAACAACAAAACTGGATTAAAACATGGTTGCCTATTTGCGGTTGAGTGTGTTGCGGAAATACAGCCCCTAGCAATAAAATCCTGAAAAAACAGGATTGGGCCAGGCAAACACACACCCTCGGTTTGACCGAATACCAAAGCCAACTACACCTGGCTCCCCCTGATAAACTCGTCGCCCATTCAAAGCTAGGCTCGCGGTCCTCGAATGGCAGGTCAGCTACTCAACAAAGGGAAATACTTCTGAGAAGTTCAGCCCTTCCAGGACAGAAAAGGAGCTCGAGGATTCATCCCAAATGTAGGAATCACCGCCTCCCCCACCCCACGCGCGTCCTCCCCCTCCTTTTTTTTTTTTTTTTTGCCCGCGATCCTACCCAAAGCCCTTCTTTCCTTCATTTGCCTGTTACACCTGACGGGCCACACCGCTCAGGCCAAGCAAAATCCTAGTTGACCCCGCACGCCCCTTCCTCGAAACCCAATCCCCGGGCGGAGAGGAGAGGAGAGGAGAGGAGAGGTCGGCGGCGTACCTATGGACGCTGCTTTCCCGGCTCCCTTGCTTCGCTCGTCGCACTTCCTCCCCCTCCATGGGAAGGGCTCTCTCGGGACTCCTCCAGCACTGAATGGTCGGAGGGTTTCCCCCCGCCTCTCTGCTCTTGGCTGCAGAGCCCCTCAAGCCCACCGAGGCGTCCACGAAGGGGGCTGCTTTCGACGGCGCCGCTTCCCGGTTCCAAGAAGAGAGCGCCCGGCGGCTAGCAGCGAAGTCTTTTTTTCAGGAGGCAAGAAGGAGCCGGTGCGGCCAGGGGGGGAGCGCCGCAGCGATACTTCTTCCCACGTTGGAGGGGAGCGGCCCCAAGACTACCCGGCTTCCAAGTTCAAGCAGCGAGCTCGGTCCCTTCAAGGGTCGCTTTCCCCCGCGCCCGCTCCCGAGACAGGTCCAAAGGCGCGAAGCAGCGCTTTTCCCAACACCCGCGATAGCCCTTCCCTCTTCCCTACCTGCTTTTTAAACCCTACCTCCGCGAAGGGAGCTCCAAATGGCGCCGCCTTAAGGACAAAGCAGGCGTAGCCGCTGGAGGGAAGAAAAGGAACCGCTGAGGAAAGGAGCGCCACACACACGCCCGGGGAGGGGGGCGTCCCTCCCACCACCTGCCTCGGCAACTCCGACCTGCGCGCGCACCCTCACATGGCGGAGCGGAGCGCGAAAAGTGCAGGGCGGGACAGTCTTGCCAGCGACGAGGAGGGGATCCTCTCTCGATCCCTTCCTGTGGGGAGGCAGACCCCTCTCCCCCGCCCCCGAACCCGTTTTCGGGTCGAGTACAGCAAGGAAGAACGTGCGCTTCGGCGGTGACGTTTGTGGTTCCCCTCGGCTTTGATTGACAGGGTTAACTCAATTGTTTGAGGTTTTGTTGTAAAGACACCGAACCACAGGCTAAAACCACACTGGGTGGTTGGATTCGCATTAGAAACCAAGCCGCACGTTTTTTTTTAAGCTTGCACGGTATCCTAGCACAAAACTCGTTGTGCTTTTAAAAATCAGTGCTGCGGAATCTCCGGGTGCCTGGACTCCGCTCCTTAGCAGCTTGAGGTATCCTATGAATGTGCGTTGAGGCAGAAAAGGGGCTGCTCCGATGCACTGCCCCAAATCCCACGGAGGGAGATGGAGTGAGGGAAGGGGAATCCGTTAAAAGGAGGATCAATTTTAAGTAGCTTATGAATTCACTTTTCCGCAATAGGTGACCTCCAGATAATGGCATCTTACTGAAGCCACAAGTAATATCCTTAAGCTGATGGGACATGTTAAGCCCTCAAACGCTGCTTTTCTGAAAGTGCTTGAGACCTTCTTTTTCCAAAGCGTGAGAGGAGACAACGACAGAAGGTTAGATAAACCATAGATGCGTTGATTGCTGGCCTTCTTGGTTGAGTTACTATTCTGGTCCTGTTCCTGATTATTGTTTTTCTTTTAACGTTGTTTTAAAATTTTCTTAGCAGCCCAGAGTCACATATTGTTAAATGGGGAGCCATATAAATTGAATTAACCAAATAACAGATTTTACCTAGAATAACAGGAATTTTTTTGTTATTGAAGTCCAAAATGGAATTTTTAGAAAAAAGTATATGGGTTTGATTTCCTTTGTCAAATAACCAAAGAATGTCAGTTACAAAACCTTTGCTGTTACAGATTTCTAATTTCCTTTTTTGTAAGAATCCCAGGTTGATGTCATTGTGAATGTAAATAAACCCTACCTTTCAAATCATGTGCTTACTGATAGTTTCAGCTGTGCGTTTGCCATATCTGGGCAAATGGAATAATTAAGAAAGCTGAATGTTTTCAATGAAACTATTCTGCATTTAATTTCATCTTTGTTTAGTTCCATCTAGTATTGCATTTCACAGAATCAAAATATTCTAATATATATTAGAATATAAAAATTGTTTTACCAGTACAGGGCATAGTGAAATAGAAACTTTTCCCTTAAAATCCTAAATTAAAATAAAAGAGAATTTGAAGGTGCTTCCCCTTCAAATATTGGGGAAATAAAAAAGAAAGAAATTATCTTCAGTGACATTTCCAAAATATATGATTTTTTCCCACTACAAAAGCTACACGTGACATTTCTAAATACTGTATATTGGGAGGGACTATGGTTCCCATAGTTTTAGTGAGATGATTGAGGATTCTGAAATTTGCCATTTCTGATGCGGGGAAATATTTGCAGTGAAAAAAATTAAGATGGTGTAAAAATGAAGATTGCATTTAAACTAACAGAACTGGAAGGTTTCAGTTCTCAGCAAACACATAATTACCTATCATACAATTCTTTACTAGACTTTGCTAGTAATATAATGATCCAATAAAAGTTACAGACAGTCCTTGGCTTATAACCATTTGTTTAGTGACTATTCAAAGTTACTAAAAAGTTACTTATGATCAGTCCTTAGATCATCACAATGGCATGATCGCAATTTGAACATTTGGTAACTGTCATGTGATTGCCATTTGTGATCTTCCCAGCTGATTAACAACCACTTCACTTCTACAGTGATTTGATTGAAAACTGGCAAAAAACCTTGAATGAACGTAGAGAGACGTATGAATAAAGTCATTGTGTTCCCTAAAAGGATGGCAATAAAGCCAACCTGCATAGACTTGTGGTATCAGCACAATCTTATACTCAAAAGCAAATACCCCAGAACTGAACTTTATTTTGATTTGTTTTTGTATTTGAGAGAAAGAAAGATGCTTCTGATAGTCCAGTGCATGTATGTTTTTATCTATAATAGCACAGTTAATCACCTTTTAAATTAGTTAATTACCACAATGCCTCTTCAGTGTTTAGTCATATCCTTTCTGTGATATATGTATGTACAGTAAGTATCTAGTTGCATTTAATTCCTGATGAGAAGTTTTAGCTTTTACTCACGTCTACAATGCGACAAGTAACCCACGTATTATGGCACTAAGTCTCATAATTGAAATGAAACTTTGAATAAAAATTCAAAGTAAACAAAGCAATATGCAAAGTCTGCTTTGGGGCCTCCCTCACCCAAATGGAGATGGACAAAATTCTACTCATTTCAATCTTACTGGGTCATGAAAGTGATAGCATTATAGCTTTTGTACTATATTACTCCCCAGCTTCCATATTGTTTTATGTATATATGTTAGACGTAAAAGAGTCATCCTGATTGCAGTATGACAAAGCCAAACAAATATAAATAAAATATATAGTATGATGTTATACTATGCACTCATTGCACGGGTTCAATAATTATCTGTCCATTTATTGATATTGTCCTTTTTTTAAAAAAAAATAAAAAGGTAGTTCTCACTTAATAATGACAATTGGGACCAGAATTTCCATCACTAAGTGGTGCAGTCATAAAGTGAAACATCGCATGACTGTATCATTTGGCAACAGAAGTTCCAGCACTTCTGGTTGTTGTCATTAAATGAATCACCATGGGTTCATTTGTAACTACCTGCAGGCTTCCCCGCTGACTGTGCGTGTAAGAACCTGGGAAAGAAGATTGCAAACGGTGATGTGTGGGACACATTGGGACCATTGACCCGTAACCGTTGACCTGTAAGTGCAATGGTTGTTAAACAAGAACCGTCTCTATTTACCTGTTTTAAATAGAAATTAGAAAAAAGGAAAAGAAAGTGGAATCAATAAATAGATCATCCAAAATCTTTTGAAGTTTAACACCACAAAATGCTTGTTTACAATTTTTAAATATACTGTACATTTAGCTTGGGAATTTTTAATTTATCAACTTTTTTTCTAATTTTCCTAATAACCTTTTCAGATGAGGTACCATGTAGAAAATACAGAAGACAACAAATAAGAAAGAACATTCAAATGGCGTTTGACTAGGCTATACATCCAAAGTGCAAATTGAGTGGAATTAGTGAGCATATATAGTGATTGCAGCTCAATAATTAATTATTTCAATATTGCACTTTGTTTGGAGGCCCTGAAGTAGGACCCTGCATTAGAACTGCATTGCTCTCTTGTTATTCATTATCTTTAGGCTCTTGCAACAACAACTAACACTGGTTAATCCAGTCGAGCAGCAGCAAATGCTGCTTCAGGGGAAGATTGCATCCTGGATATCAGGATGTGCAGAGGAGGCACAAGGTATACACAGGAACATCTCATTTATAGGGAGTCAGCTTATAGAGATGCTTGAGCTGTTTATATATTCCTTTATTTAATATCTTGCTGCTGTGTATTCCTGCATACTTGCTGTGTGTGATGCACTTTTGGGATATTTTATCACTTCACATGCCTTGAAACATTCCATTCTGGATTGTACTGTGGACTTTTGTTCTTTTTGTTTTCTTTTTTCAAGTTTATAGTTGAACATTAAAAGTAGCTCTGCTGAATCAGGCTAAAGCCTAACTCAGTCCAGTATTCCAGTTCTCACAGTGGGTAGTTAGATCGTCTGGGGTGCCTGAAAACAAGTGGAGACATTTCCCTGCCACTTACACACCCCCACCACTGTTTCAGGGGTGGGATTCAAATTTTTTAAAACCGGTTCTGTGGGCGTGGCTTGGTTGGTGGGCGTGGCTTGGTGGTCATGTGGCTGGGTGGGCGTGGCTTGGTGGTCATGTTATTGGGTGGGCATGGCCAACTCAATATCACTCACATAGAGGCACACATCTCCTCGTCTGGCCTTTCATGATTGTGGGGATGCTGCAACAGTCATAAGTGTGAAAAGTGGTCATAAGTCACTTTTTTCAGTGCCATTGTAACTTTGAATGGTCACTCCACACAAGCAAAGTACCAGCAAAGGAGGGAAAAAAACTCCAGAGATGTTCCTGAGACAGGAAGTCTAGTCCTGCCAAGAATGTAATAAGGGTTAAAGGAGGGGCAGTTTCTGTAAGCAACACCAGAATGTTTCCTTCCTGCTTTCCTTACAGGATTAGGCCAGTAATTTCTTCTAACAACTGGTTCTCCGAACTGCTTAGAATGTTAACAACCAGTTCTAGTGAATAGGCGTGAACTGGTAGAATCCCATCCCTGACTGTTTCCCAGCAACTGGTATTTGGAGCCCTCCTGCTGCTCTCAGTCTGGAGGTAAAATGGAGTCTTTGAGGCAGACAGCCCTCAATAGACTACCCTCCATGAATTTATCCAAGGTTAGATGTTTTTAGAACATAGAACATAGAATAACAGAGTTGGAAGGGACCTTGGAGGTCATCTAATCCAATCCCCTGCGCATGCAGGAGCAAATATTTTAGCGGACCTCGCCCGAGCGCGAGACAAACGCTGAAGAAAAAGAAGAAGAAGAAGAAGATGCAGGAGCAAATATTAGCCTCTACCACCAAAGACTGCTGAGGCTTCCCTTGAGCCTCTGGGAGGCTGAAAAAGACTTCAAACAGGCTGAAAATCAGCTGAGAGGCACGCACATGCGCAGTGCAGGTTAGTTTGGGGCTCGCGTGCCATAGGTTCGCCATCACAGCACTATAGTATTGAAATTTAATATAGTAGTAATACACTATGGTATTTATATATTTACAATGGTACATATGTTCTCAGCCTCACTGTGGTCACATTCATATGATAATTAGATGCACATGACTATGTTCCATTCACTGTATGCCTCAGCAACATAAGATGCACAGACATTGCAGGACATCCTTTCTGCTTATACAAATCAATTCCATTTGGCTTTTTGTTTGTTTCTCATTTAGAATTTCTGACTTAAGATTTTTTTCCCCCCCAAATACAACCAATTTGTCTTTATATTCTTACTGGATTATCTTCTGATAGGAATAATAGGACTACAGTAATTCTGGACTTATGAGCACAATTGATCCCAAACTTTCTGTTGCAAAGTCAGACAGTTGTTAAGTGAGTTTTGCCCCATTTTACAATCTTTCCATAGTTGTTAAGTGAATCACTACTTGTTAAGTTAGTAGCCCAGTTGTTACGTAAATCTGGCTTCCTCATTGACTTTGCTTGTTGCAAATGAAGATTCCCAGGACACAGCAACTGTCATAAATATGAAGCTAGGCGCCTGAATTTTGATCACATGACCATGGGGATGCTGCAATCTTTGTAAAAACAGCCATAAGTCACTTTTTCAGTGCCACTGTAATTTTGAATGGTCACTAAACAAACTATTGTAAGTTGTGGGTTACCTGTATAGTAGATACTTGTAGATGAGTTTTGATGCAAAATGGAAAATGCCACCTAAAGACATAAAGTGACACTGCAAAAAAGTAAGGCCTTCTCAAGTCAAATAATACTAGTAAGAGCATTAATTCTTCTCATGGATTCTCATCTCAGACAAATTCATTGACACGGATAAAGAAACATTCAGATGAATTGGTTTGTGTTTCAACTGGAAGCATCCATTATAGTTTCTGTGGCATAGAAATGTTAAACCTGAATACTAAAAAAAACAAACACCAAGGTGTTTTCAGTGCAGAAACTGTCATGGGGGTGAAACAATGTATATAATACATGGTCAACATTTTTAACAGAATAGTTTGGTAAAGAACAATTATCTAGACCGTAAGGTCTCCAACCTTGGCAACATTAAGACCTGTGGACTTCAACTCCCAGAATTCCTCAGCCAGCTTTGCTGGCTGAGGAATTCTGGGAGTTGAAGTCCACAAGTCTTAATGTTGCCAAGGTTGGAGACCCCTGACCTAGAGCATGGGTGTCAAACTCACGGCGTCACATTTCCATCACATGACGTTTCATGACTTTTTTTCCTTTCACAAAGCTGGGTGGGCATGGCCTGTATGTGACACATCCAGCCCACAAGCTGCCAGTTTCACGCCCCTGCCCTAGAGTGATGGTGAGTTCCTTCTTTGCTGGAGTTTGCCAGGAAGAGTGGGGTCTGTTGGAGTTGGTGGCCAAAAAATGTATAACAATAATACAAATCTTTGGGAAGGATTTGATTATAGGTGGATAAAAATGCCAAATCCAGGTTAAACATCTGGCTGTACAATGAGCCATAATACTTTAATTTAGATAGTTGTCCTGAACAGAGGAGTCTGACTTGATGGCCTAAACTGTTTGGTTCTATCATGAGGAGATTTGGTTTAAATCTCAGGTGTGGCATTAAACTGATTTTTTTTAATCTGCAGGGAACCAATTTAAAATAAAACAATGCAGAAAATGAAAAATCACCTAGCAGAGATTTCAGTTGGTTATAATGCCAATGAAATTATTTGACCTATATTGGTACTGATTATATTTTTAACCATATTTCCTTTCTTTGTTGTATTTTATCATTTCATGATATGGTTAAGACTAATCAATAAAGTCTATGTATGTGTATATGTATGTGTTATATGTATGTATGATGACAGTCCTTTATTGAAATACGTAATATGTAACCTTTGTCAACCTTTATATGATCTTTTTTTAAATACTTTAGCTCACTTTTCTGACAATTCAAGGTAGCCAAGGAAAATCTTAAAAGGTAAAAATACAACCATAAATGAAAAATCAAAGCAAGTATAAATACCACACTAAAAACTTGTCCTTATTCTCCTCTATGGTAAATATTCTTCCAATGCTTAGAGGCATTTGCCCATTCATAAAATGGATACCATGGGGACATATAGGCAAATCGTACATATTCATGTCTTCTGGAGCTTCTATTTATCTTTACCCAATACACATTCCTCATCAAACATTGGACTATAGCTGCTCACCATTTTAATTTTTTAAATTTTTTTGGGGGGGCTTAACAGCATTCTTAAAGTATGCTGGAACCTGTGGTTTTTCTTTACAGCATGCCATCTTTCAATTTCGTGTGTTTGTGTGTGTGTGTGTGTGTGTGTGTGTGAATGTATGTGTATACAGAGTAAAATATCCTTGAACCTGGTAAGCATCAAGAGAGGAATCTCAAACCAATGGACACACCCATGTATCAGGATTCCAGTCGCACTTTTTATTTTGAGGATTGCAGTTTGGCAGAGAGCCAACCTAGAACTAAGGAGAAATTTCCTAATAGTAAGAACAATCAACCCTTGATTTCAGAAGTTGTGGGTGCTCCATCACGGGAGGCTTTTAAGAAGAGACCAGACAACTACTTGTCAGAAATAGTATAGAGCAGGGCTCTCAGACTCCCATCGTCATGTGACGTATTGGGACTTTTTTCCCTTCGCTAAACCGGGCATGGGTGTGGCCAGCATGTAACGCATCCAGCCCGCAGGTCAGGAGTTTGACAGCCGAGGTATAGAGCCTCCTATTTGAGCAGGAGGTTGGACTAGAAAACCTACAAACTCCCTTCTAACTGTGATTCTTATTTATTTATTTATTTATTTATTTTATTTTATTTTATTTTATTTTATTTGTCAATTGCTTACAAGATAATAAGTATAAGTAAAAACATAGTTATGAATACATGGATACATATAAGAAAAATAAAAGAAACAATAGGACAGGGATGGTAGGCACATTGGTGCACTTATGTATGCCCCCTACAGACCTCTTAGGAAAAGGATGAGGTCTATAGAAGACAGTCTAAGGTTAAAGTTTTTGTGGTTTGGGGAAGAAGCCATAGAGTCAGGTAGAGTATTACAGACATTGACCACTCTGTTGCTGAAGTCATATTTCCTGCAATCAAGTTTGCTGCGTATTTGAGTGTGTATCTATTGTTTGCTCTTGTGTTGTTATGGTTGAAGCTGAATGTACTTTCCTTTTGTAGGTAGGACATTGCAATGTATGATTTTATATACTATACTTAGAAGGCGGTGTAGTTGTAGGTTTTCTAGGTCTAGATTTCGAGTCTGATGGCATAAGGTATTCTGCAACAAGTAGAGGAGTGGAGAACTCTTCTTGTGAAATATTTCTGGACTTTCTCAACTGTGTTAATATCAGATACATAATGTGGGTTCCAGACTGATGAGCTGTATTCAAGTATTGGTCTAGCAAATGTTTTGTATGCTCTAGTTATTTGTGTAATATTACCAGAGAAAAAACTATGTAAAATTAGGTTAACAACTCTTAATGCCTTTTTTGACTATGTTACAGTGGTTATATGTAGTTATATGTAGTTATATTACAGTGGTTATATGTAGTGGTTGTATGTAGTTATCTGTTATTGACTTCAAGTCACAGAATTCCCCATTCTTAGCAGAATACTCTAATCCATCATTTACTCTTTGATTTTATGAATGGATTGTCCAGAACAGCTTCTGCAGCTGGCATGTTTATTATCAATGACTGTGTAAGCTGAAATGTGCATATTTGAATGGTGCCCGAGTTGAAAATCTTGGAATAGAGACAACACTTTAGAATACCTATGTGCAAAGCAATCGCAGTCAATTTTTATGGCCCCTCGGAATCACTCAGAGAATCGGTTTGGAATATCTCGATAGGCTATGAGTTAGGACAAACTTTACAGCCATTGTAAAGTTTGTCCTGACTCATAGCTCCTTTATATGCAAGGAAATGTCTGGGCATTAAGATGGGACTTATGCTGAGAGATACAAATGTTAAACAGAAGATGGCTCTATGTCTTTACAGATTATCCCTGGTCTGAGAAGTGAAAATAAGCAGTGATTTTCTTTCATCATTAATTCAAGAATTATGTGATAATATATTCTCTGTTCTTCACCTCTATTCCTATAATACAGTAACAAAAATGGATTTCTACTAGTCCTAATCCAGCACTCAACCATTATACCAGACAGTCTCTTTTTAGAGAAAATAATTTTAGCGAGTAAAATTTAAAAAAAAATTCTTGGAATGGAAGTACCCTGGTTTGTATATACTGTACTTTGCAGTTGGGAACTCCAGAATTTGGGATATTAATACCAAGGTGCTAATCAGGTTTTCTTATTTACTAAGCTTTCTCAGTGCAGCCATTCAGAAGAGAGAAAATTGCCTTGTAGAATTGTTAATCTCTGTAGGATTTGAACTCAGGTGGATTGATTGGAGATTTCCTGTAAGGTATTGGTCAAGTCATTCTTGGAGTGCTGCTGTTTTCATTTTGATTGGTCCTTGTCTGTTGATGACTGCTATTTTAATTGAAGTACCTGGTAACCAGTTCAATAAATCTCTTAGTAGCCCATTTGCTTGAGTAGCAGACTTCTAGGATGTCTCAGGGAGTTTTTTGTTTTTGTTTTATACGTCTATTATTTCAGTCTCCCAGTCAAATGTATGATTAGTTTTAACACTATAGTGGCTATTAGATATTTACAATCCTGATTCTTTATTGCAGTTTTGTGCTTCATAATACTTTGATGTGATGTATCCTCTTTGTCCAATATAATACGGTTTGCAACTTTGCATATAATTTTGCTTCCATCTTGGTAGAGTGTGCAGACTTTAGGATTATATAACATCTTCCTATTGCATTTTTTTTCATTATGCACCCTAGAGCCTAAGAAAAACCCAATCACAAGGTATGACTTGTGGGATTATAACATTACACAAAATGCACCATTGAAAACCAAGGAAGTATCACGATCAATTAATTTAACAGGATTGTGTTCTCAGTTATCTATCCATCTGTCTTACAGCAGTATAAAATAATGACGATGAGAGGTAAATTCATATAAAACTTACTAAAATATTCACCTTGAAAATTGCTTAGACAGAATTGTCAAGCCATTAACCACGAACTATGTTTTCAATTAACTTGTTCAAAAACTTTGTGATATCATCTGGAAAACAATTTCAGTGGCTTCAATCAACCCTGCCCTTCTTAATTAGTAAGTCAGGACAATAAATAAACCTATCATTGTAGCAAATTCATAAAAACACCTAGAAGTAACAAATACATTTGTTTGCCTTAGTAGACTACAAAAAACACATCAAGACTGTATTATAACAGCAATAGTTGTCAGTTACCTAATAAACCATATGCTTGCTTTAGTTAGAACAAACATAGAAATATATTTAAATAGATGAAAAATAAATATACCAAGAAAACAGCAGTACAGGATGGTACATAGACTATGTTTTGCAGTTGTTCTTACTCCCTAATATATAGGCTAAGATTAACCCTCTTAAATGTTTAGAAAAGAACACAGGGACAACAGGAAAGGTATTGCTGTAATTAAACACGCTAAAATTTTCTTGCAGGTTTCCCCAATTAACATCGTTATTACAACATAATTAAGAGCATAGGTTCAGAAGTGGGCTACCGTAGGGAACCTTTTCTCTCCCTGATGGAGAAAAACTGGAAGCCAATTATTTATCTGAAAAGAATTATTGAAAACAATGTATTAAGATGCACAAGTCCAAAGGGAAGCAGGCATTATGATAAATGCAAGTATTGTCCAAAGTAAATCTACAAGCAGTTATGAGGTGACACTTTGTCCCGTTTTAGGTCTGCAAAAATCTAGACAGTTACTAAATGGGATCAAAGAGAAGCAGGACACTCTTGGCTGCCATGTCATAATTCACTGAATCTTGGCAGCCATAGCTTCAGGGTTTTTTCTGATAAAGGTTGAGAATAATTCAGCCAAAGTGAAGGGCCTTTTAGTTCCTTTGGTTTTAGCAGAGCAATTAAGAATGCATACAATTGATCCTGATGAAAATCTGTTTAGCCAAAAAATTACTTACCATTTCTGGAGTAAGTTCGAAATTGTGAACAGCACAAAACATATAGTTGTGTAAGATATAGACTATTGAAGCAGGTAAATAATTTATATGATATATGAACGAAGGTGACCTTTTATTACTAGCTACAAGTGTTGATAAGTGTTCATAAAAATTAACAGTGCTTTGTTTGTACATGTGTTATATGCATACACACATGAATAGTTTATCCCACCACATTAACTGTTACTTACATGACATAAAATATATATTTTCACTACAGCTTGTTACCTTCTTTTAAAATGGCATGGGTGTTAAATATTAATTATGCTATCACTGTTTGAAAGGATCAAAGCAAACTGATTTTCTTCAGGGACAGTGTCTATGAATGTTTTGTTTAATTGCTCAGAGTCCCATGAATGTTTTGTTTAATTGCTCAGAGTCATATTCTTTTAAGACAATTGCCTTGGTCGCCTGCTTGGTGAATTTTATTTCTGCTAAGGGAATTTGGTTGTTATACTCTTGACTTTCAGATGACACTTGGTTCCTGTATTTGGCGTTGCATTTTTTAATGTATTCATGTTATAGACATGCTTGTTAATAATTGGGTCCATGGTGCTCCAAAGTTACTTTGTTCTCTCTTTGCTCCATAATTAACTCCTGAGATCTGGTCACAATGTGCATTAAAAAATTCCACGTATGCTGCAGTAATTTTCTCAATTTCTGCAAATTTCTGCAAAGTGCAACTCCACATCAAGCCCATTTGATATTATTGGTCTTATCACATTCATTATTAGCTAGGATGATATATGAAATGACAAAGCTATAACACATACAAAAATATTAGATTCATAGAAGACATCAAACACAATGTCAGCACTTTCCCACCATAGTAAAATAATAAATCTTCAGTCCAGATTTTATTGTGCCATTCTATAAAATAAATTTATATTGTATTTTGTATAACAAGATTTTCATCATTTGTTTTGAAATTAACATGGAAATCCTGCATAAGTTCTACAACATAATTTACAACTATATAAGTTCATAATTTTACTACATAAAGTTCATAATTTACAATTGCACAAGTTCTACAATATAATATAATTTAATTTAATGTTTTTGGTTATGATGACTTTGCATTAAACATTTTGTTTTTATATATTCACAATATTGCTTCTACATTTTTTTTAGTGTGACAGTTTCATAACTTGTTTTTAAAAGCAAAAAAAAAAAAAAATCAAACATTGGCAAGATTTCAGGGTCTGTATAGTTTGCTCCAAAGTCCCAAGTCATTTTTCCATTTTATTAAAAGATATAAAATTCAAATTAGAAGGATCACTAATATTTAGCCAGGAGAGGCAGTTTAGTTTTGTTGCAGCAAAGTTAGATTCTGCTGAAATATAACAGGGTTAAAAATAAACTACCTCTTCTAGTTCATGCCACAAGTCACCTACGGGTTGTTCTTGTTTAACAACCAACTCATTTAGTGACTATTTGCAGTTATAATGATGTTGAAAAAGTAACTTTGTGGTTGGTGCTCGCATTTATGACCTTTGCAGGTCTATAAAGTAAAGTAAAGCTGAAGTAAGATCATAAAAATAGTCACAGTTTCACTTGGCAATCACTTTGCTATTGAGCAAGTTTCCCGTCCAAATTGTGGTTTACCTGTCATCTTACATTTAATTTCCAAAAATAAACACACAGATGCCTGCAGAAAACTTATCAGGATAGCAAAGTGGCAATAATATTTTTTCCAGGGATAAAGAATTCAGAGAATCTGCTTCGGTAGAGAAGAGACTCCATTTAGCAATTTTGGCCAAAGGTGGTTAATAATTTGTAAAGTTTCTTCTTTTTTTCCAGATTTTTGAAATCTTCAGAAATAGGTCTTTCTTTCCCACTCCCATAAATACCACTCAGACATTTTTATTCCACATTTCTTAATTTCCAAGAATTTAAAAAAAAACAGTAGTTTGTGGGATCATGAAAATTGGCAATTTTATCACATAAAGTTGGATTGTGGATAGAAAAATGAGTCTAGAACATGGGTGTCAAACTTGTGGCCACAGGTCATCACATGATATATTGCAATTCTTTTCCCCTTTGCTAAACCAGGGTTGGGTGTGGCCAGTGTGTGATGCATCCGGCCTGCAGGCCGCAAGTTTGGACTCCCATTTGTCAGAAATGGTGTAGGGTCCCCCGCTTGGGCAGAGGGTTGGACTAGATGACCTACAAGGTCCCTTCCAACTCTGATTATCTATAAACTGTAATTACCTGTAATCTGAGTTTGACACCCCTGGTGTAGAAACTTTCAGACAGGAAGTTACTGATAACAGAGATTTTGAAGGGATATGGTATACTGTGAGGGATGAATGTTTTTATCAAATAATGGAAAATGACTGGGTATAAGCGTGTGCTTCTGCTTTTTTCGTAATGTAGAAGTTACCCCTGAGTATTTCAGGAGAAATATAAAAGTAAATTGGATGCATTGAAGCAGTAAGATTAGGAAGAGAATGGGGTACAACAAGGAGAGGTAGGATCAAGAATGAAGAGGTGCTGAATGAGTGTGGAATAGAGTTATCAATACAAAAGAAGTATGTTGAGGTGATTTGGTCATATAGACAAAAAATACAATGATCAAATTCTAAAATAAATATATGAAGGGGAAATGAATGGGTCAGAAGGAAGGAGAAGAATGAGAAAGCAATGGTTGGATGGAGATAATGACAACTTGAAGAAGAGAGGTGAAGAGCGAGAAGTGTTTTTAATGAACTTTGGAACCTTCTATTGTTTTTATTGTTGATTCTGTTCCTTTTAATAGAGGGGGCATAACAATGTTTTATTTTGGCTAAGTATATAATGTAACAGAAAGGTGTTAGAAAGCTGAGATAGTAGAATGGGTCCTGCCATCTTATAAAGGTTCCTGTCATCTAAATGAAAGTGAGGATAAATTTGTCCATACATGACAAACATCACCATTCTCTCTTACAGATAAAACAAGCACTTTTAGGCTATGCATTTTCTCCACAGTCTGAAATGGTAATTGCCATGTTTCACTTCATTCTGCTTCATGGCTTTAATGCTACATTAAAGATTTCCCATGAATCTTTGGCTATATTTACTCTTGGTTACCATGATGCTATTTCAATGTTTCAATGATTTTAATGGCAAAGTCAATCACTGGACAATCATCTCCATGTAGTTTCAACACCTTGAAGAGAAGAGACGGCAGAAACTGGACAGGCTTTCATCGGTGGAATATGGATTTGAAGTTATTTCAGTTGTCAAGCTTAATTGTATCAATTGCCCGAATAATCAGCGGCTTAAAAGACAATGGTGTGGTTTCTTCACTGTAACTTTCTGCTTTGTATTTTTCTAACGCAGCTTTGTTCTCATCCATTGCTTCAGCCCCAACTTCTATAGATTCTGCATAGTTCAGCCCAGATAAGCAATTTGCTCCTGGTATTTGGTATTTGCTAGAGGAATGCTGTGTATGCTTCTGTTTGGGTGAGTGGGTTTTGTTTGGTGTGCCTACTTTAGGGTCTTCAGTATGTTCACAGCTTTTTTCCTTGGAAATAGTTTTATCGCGACTCAACGTTGGACTTCTGTATTTGTCAGAGTTCTTCAAGGAAGCCTTTTTTCCATGAGCATTCTGCTCATGTGTTTCTGGATTGGAGGGCAGACATGATTTCTCCAATTGTTGGGGTTTATACATTCCAACTCCTACGTCAGATTTCGATTTGATACAACCTTTGGAGGTTTGTATCTGCTGCAGTTCTTTCCCTCCTGCCACAGGATCATCCTGCTGTTTATTCAGTGATGTCGCATCGGATGAGAGTAGCTGATATTTCTTGGAATTTTGCTCATGCCTTTTCCCCTTAGCAGTCAAGTGAGGCTTTCTAGAGTCATTGAAGGATGGCTTCTGTGTAATTGCAGCTGCTGTAGTTTTGGGGTCTGCTTTTAATTCTTCTGGCTTCAATGTTTCGGTTTTCTTAGAGGGATTCAGAATGGTGTCATCTGTTGTACTCTTCTTTTGGCTTTTTGAGCACTTGTGTTCAAAGGGTAACTGGTTTAGGTTTGAATTACTACTATTTTCTGTCGTTTTTTCTAGATTACTTCCAGGCTTCATTTTGTTACCAGGTGGTGATATTTTTTTATTCTGAAGATTGTCCTGAGCATTACTTCCCCGTGTATTATCATCTTTCATTGACTTCTTGAATAAAGGGAGCTGAGCTGTTCTAGTGCTTTTATTTTGTGTTGTAACACCTTCTTCTTTTACTGTTTGCCTTGGTGGTATTTGGCATTCTGAATGTTTGACCACAGTAGGCATAGGACTGTTGTCCTGTACTCTGATGCCTTCCTGCTTTGCTGGTTCCCTTGGTGGTATTTGGTATTTTGAGTGTTTGACTCTCAGAGGTACAGTAGTGTCCTCTTGTGCTGTGACATCTTCATGGTTCAGTGGTTCCTTTTGTGGCATTGGATATTTTGAAGTGGGCAGTATGGAGAGTGCTATTCCTATGTTACTAGGTTTAGATTTAGGTGGAGTTGACTGCTGTGTCTGAGAAACATTTGTTTCTGTTATACCACCATCATCCTTTGTAAACTCATTTTTTCTTAATTTCTGGGGAGTTTTGGAAATATGTGCCATTTTTGGTGCAGGATTTTTATCTTCTATCTTACACTTCTCTTCTTTCCTTTTGTTGACTGATAAAGAATTCAGATGCTGTGCTGTTTCAGGTAAATCCTTGTTCTCTGCATCTTTGGTTCCTAGATACATTACTTCATTTTGGGAAGGGAAATAGTTCTTCTCAGACTTTTCCTCTGACATCATTTTCATCTTTTGTTGCTTTCTAATGTCATTTCCCAAAGATGTTGGTTGCGGTTCTTCATTGGGCTTGAGATCTGCAAGAGTATTTTCGGGCCTCCTAAGCTTCCTTTTTGAAGACAGTTGTTGCTTCCCACTCTGATGACCAGTATCTTTGTCTTCTGCAATGTATTTTTCATGATGATTTAAATCATTGCTCAAATTGTGCATGATTTTGTCATCTGGCTTGGGTGTGTTCTGGGGCTTTAGAGAGCCACTAGGAGAAGGGCTGTGGCATTTCTTAGGATGTGAACAAGAGGTAATATCGTTTTCATTTTTGGGTAATGAGGATGAGGCTGGCATTGAAAGGTTCCCCATTTTGCATAAAGGACTGTTGTCTTCAGCAACATTGAGTGCTGCCTTTGCGGAATCTTCTAAAGAAGATAAATGACATTTTTCAGAATCAGCCCCAGGACTATCCATTACATTGTGGCTTTCATGGCTAAGCAGTTCTTTTACGAGGCTTTGAGAGCTATGCCAGTCACTTAGGCTCACCCTTTCCTTATTAGCATTGTTTTCTGAACATGTATTTTCATTGATGGAGCTGGGTTTGGCTTTGCTATTTTCTATTGCTACAATAGATTTGGATTTCTTGATAGTATTGGGCAAGGAAGAATAATGCTTTCCAAATGCATTGTAAAGATCATTTCCTTTTACAGTATTATCTCTGTCCTTTGAAGTGAGGGCTTGATCTGAGTTATTTGAAAAGTTTGGCTTACTGTTATCCTGGTAATTTTGTTGGCTTGTGGGCTGCAGGAGCAAATTTTTTCTTTCTAGCTGGCAGTCAGGCAAGCTTTGAGCTCCTTGTTGTGCTTTACTGTCATCGTTTGTCATACATTTTGGAAATAGTTTTTCTTTATCAGACAGTTTTTCTCCGTCCTGAATTCCATCAGAAAACCTGCTTCCAACATCTTCTTTCTTTTTCCAACCGAGAGTCATTTTGTCTGCAGCTGCAGGTTCAACACTTGATTGTTGGTTTTTGATTAACGGCTCGGTGTTACATGATGCCTGAGTTACAGGAGAATGAAACAGTAGAGTATTTTGCAACACTTTCTGCTTAGAGAAACATTTTTGGCTGGCAAAGGGAGGAGGATCTTTTACAGATGCTGTTAATTCTATTTCTGTCTCTTTTGACCTACACAAGCCTTCTGGCATGGCAGAAATTTCACCTTCTTTAGTTTCCTGGTGGCTGAATGCACTGACTTCTTTAGTAGGGTAGGTGATAGTGGGGCAAAGAGTAGAAGAGTTTTCATTCTTAGTAGTTTGTGTTGCACCTTTGTTTGCAGAGCTCGAGAACATGCTATCTTTAGGTGATGAGGGTTTCTGGTTTTGGTCTAAGGGTAAAGTAAGCCTACGGCCAACAAGGAATATCTCTTCCATTGAAAGTGGAATGTTGCCTGTGCTAGGAACGGGGTTTGAAGGCGTTTCAGCCATATCTATTTTGTCTGCAGCCATCCCAGGCATTTCATTAACTTTCCTTTGACTTTTCTGTTCTTTGTGTTCCGATATCTCATTTTCACCAGATTGAATGCTATTTTCTGAATCCTTTATTTTTCCCTCTGGGGCATTATTGTCAGAAAGCTGAATGGTACATTTGGTATTTGTTGTCCAACTGGAAGGATGATTAATTTCAACAGCAACATGAAATTTAGGTATAGGGACAGTTGTACAAACCAAAAGTTGTGGCTTATTGCTGTTGATATTTGTTGCTACTCTCAAATGATCCTTTAGTATTTTAGCTTCTGCTTTGCAAATTGCTTTTTGCTGCAGAGGCTTTATGTCCTTTTTTGTCTTTTCTCTTTTCCCCCTTGCGTGTGGGGCAGCTATTCTCACATCAGTAGCTGAACAAACATTACTGGTTTGCTCAAACTTTTCTTTCATTTTGGAGAAGACTGAGTTTTTATTGATTATTTTGGGTAGGTTCTTTTTCAGATCTGGCTGCTTTTCCTTAGCTTCTTTTTCCTCAGCAGCTATAAATTTCTTCAGAACACTTTTTACAGTATTTTTCCCACATAAGCTGATCCATTTGGTTTTGTCATGACTTATTGTCTTTGGATTTTCTTCACCAGTTAATGAATTTCTGTCAAACTTGCTTATGATGGAGTTTAGTCCATTTTTAGGGGGGGAATACTTTTCTTTAATAATCAGCTTGCCCACCTCTCTTGGCTTCTTTCGGAAGGGTTCACGATGGCTGTTCATGAACCTTGATTGCAGAAGCTGAAATTTTGTAGGGCGAATGGCATTGTTTGTGCTTTGGCGTTCAGGCTTTGAGCACTTTTTTTCCCCTAAGCTTTCGAACCACTTGTCTTTTTTGTTTTCAGCTGTAAGACTGTTAGATACGAGGTCTGTGAGGTAAACCAAAAGGCTGCTAAGAACAGCAAAAGCACCTAATTTGCTTGACATCTTACTGAGTTTCTTCTTCAGAGCCATGGGATCAATCTGCACCTTATCGCTGCTCACCTTCGTATCTTTGCTTTTGCTGCATAGAAGAAAATGAATGCTTTGGGAAGAAGAATCATAAATATGCATTGTACATTACATCATATACTAAAACCTCTCTTAAAGCTGCAAACATTGTACATCTAATGTATACATTTATATAAAATATATGACCTTAGTCAAGACTATCATCAGCCTGTGATTATGGGTACCTGTCTATGACTGGCCATTGTCAACTATTATATTATCTGATATAACCAATAATATGTCTCATTAACTTTGAAAATGATTGCATACCTGTTTACTTCAGCCAACAGCTAAATGAAGGATATCACAAAAATATTATTAAGTAGAATTGAATATTGTACATTTTTAAGGAACTAAAAATACAATGCTGGCAAGTTTGCTCAATTTTTGTAAAAACCGGTTTCCGCGGTGTTCCATGTTCCACAAAGTATAACATATAGAAGGTTACAGTTTCGATAAATTTAGGTCCAAAGCCCAACTAAATTAAGACACGATTTCTAATTTGTGGAAAATGTACTCTTAAAATCTCTTTTCTGAAGGCATTACTTCCACTTAGAAACTGAACTTTGTGCTTGTGGTGGGGAAAAAAATGCAACTTTGATTTGGGGTTTTGCTGATTAGATAGGTTTGTTATTATAGAAACGGCCAGTATATAGCATCATGCAAAAGTAAAAAATTGAGACTATTACCTAATTCTATTACACTAAAACAAAGTCAATGCTTTTTACCTTTCCTTTTTACCCAACACTTTTTCCTCTTCCCTCCTCTACTTTCCCATTATTTTCATTTTTCTTTGGAATTTATATTTTGATTTTTTATTGTACATTTGATAAACTAAAAATTTAAAAACATTACCCCTATAAAATTACAGCGGCAAAGATAAAAGCTTTCTGTATGCAAAGATATTTAGGATAAGATAAACTGGCCTCTGTATCATTTCAGTCATTAACATGGTTATAAGAACACTTTTGTTTGAAGAATTAGAATACTGGCAGCTGCGGATTTAGGAAGCGCTTTAACCTGAGAGGATCTGTTACTATATAAAATAGTGAACTCAGTGTGAAAGCCACAGAGTGACATCAGTGACAGTAGACTATTGCTTGGATGTGGGTGGGTGGGAAAACATACCAGTGGTTTCAGCTTTCTAGTACCATCAAAATCTTAGTTGGTTAATTCATCAAATAGTAAAATAGTACGTGAATGAGATTCAACTAACAGAACAAAACAGGATTACGTTTTTATACCTCTTCATATATAAGCAGAAGCAAGACAACAATTGTTTTGGGATGAAATCCTGATAAGGTCAAGGACAAAGGAAACAATTTATTCCAATATCACAGGATTTCATCCTTAATACCACATAACAAGAACATGGCCAGCCCATGTAACACATGTCTGATTCCAAGAAGCAATATGAGCTGGTGCTTATATTAATTTTGCCATCCAAATTATTGTAAATCCAGGGAACTATTTATTCCTTGCTCAGTAATAGTCACACAATGACAAAAATACTTCTAGCATTTATGTCCTGCAAACAGAAGGACTGGGGCCAGATTTGGGAGAGGAAGGCACAAATTGTTTTTAACAACGTTTGCTGTAATCTCAGTTTGTCATAATCTGAAATTTAGATGGCTTCTAAAAAAAATTCACAACTTTATTCTGATGGCTATGCTTCCTCCCCCTTAAATATTCTTTCTCTTTCTGAAAATTAAAATGGCAGAATTGAGTACGCAATGTTTCACTTATGGACAATGCTGAACATAGCAACATTAGACTGAAACAATATTCTCATCATCACAGGCTCACTCTGTATAAACCTTCATCCTATTCAACAAAGACAACAGAGAAGAAGAAAAAATAAGTTTGTCCATTGACCATTACTGAATGACATAAGCAATTCAAAGCCAGTATTTGGTCAAATTATTATATCTTCCTGAAAGGTAAGTTTTCCTCCTATTCCTCACCTCCACCTCCACCCCCACCCCCACATATACAACATTACATCTGTGGCAACACTTTTTATTATTAAAAGCAAGTTGTGCTGGGTCCTCTCCATGATAAATACCTGACCGAGGAAGGTATTGCTTTGAGGATTGTGACTCACATTTACTGAGCCTGATCCAGAGCCCTGCCTGTCCCTGGGTTGACTTTCCATTATGGGAGCATGAGTTAAGATGATCAAACATTTCAGATGCTTTTAAACTTTGCTGCTTTTAACACATGGGAACCTGTCATGACAAAAACTGCCATCATTTCAATTGCACCCAGGACTGTGAAACATTTACAGTATGTACATATCCCATCTTGACTATTCCACTAACTAACCAAAATGTTATTTTCTGATACAGAAGGTCATTCTAAAAAATTTGTAGCTGATGCTGGTTTCGCAACTGGACTTATTCAGACAGTCTAAATATCCAGAGCCAAATCCATACAGTACACTTCTTTATTATCTCTGTAAAGTGGGAAACCATTTTGTGGTATTATGGGCACAGCAAAAACTCTGCATTAATGTTAATTATGTTGCTAATGCTTAAGGGCATAAAAAGCAGTTTAGTTTTATGAACCTGTTACGCAAGATAATTGCATTTTTAATTAATATTATATATTATCTTGGACAGTTGTGTTTTGTCAGGTGATCTATATCAAGCAGGAAATTAATAATAAATATTATTTCAAATCCCAGGATAGGAATTTTTGGCAATAGGAATTATCCCACATAGGAAATTTTTGGCAATAGTTTTTCCTCTGAAGCAACCTCCTGGAACTCATGACTAGGAAGTGGGTTAAGCAGGCAGCATGGTGGCTTGTTCCTACAACATATTTATCTCTTGTGTTAAAAGTATGGGATTCTTCCAAAACGTAGGAAATGCAGTATATAGTAACCAACTGTAAGAACTATGCTTCATGATGATAAAAAACAACATATGATGCAATCCATGGAACCGCTATAATTTTTTTAATGTACAAATACAGTGTTATTCTAATAGAACGACATATTCAATTATTCACTCTAACTCCTTTAATAAAGAAGCAAGAGACTTCCAACAGGAACTTTAGAAGGATGTAGGACAAGGATAGGCAATCTCCTTTTTTCCAGATATTGTATATTTCAATGTTTCTCAACCTTGACGACTTTAAGCTGTGTGGACTTCAACTCCTACAATTCCCCAGCCAGCAAGGGAGTCAAGGTTGAGAAACACTGGATTATATTTCGATACCCTTCAGTCATCCAGCACCATCAGTAGGAAAGGGGTTGTGAGAACTAAACACTTAACATTGTACAAAACACTTTGTAGGTACACATTTCCCTGATTCAGAGGTTGATTCACAAATATTTTCACCTTACAGTGGAGGGGTCAAAGAATCATGAAACAGTATAATTAAGCTAAAACTCAAGTGTTTGTTACTTTTAATGATATAGTAAATTAATATAATCTTTTACCTAGCCAGTGCTAAATTAGTACTTGGTCAAAATGTAAGGGTATAGTTTTATTTCAATGACTACTTCCTTTAGATGAGCAGTTGTCAACTACTAAGAATAGCCTGTAGATGCTATATGCCTGGATATGTGTTCTTTGAAAAGTGTAGGAAAGTATACAATGGGGCGGAAATTAGGAATGGCTGTTTTAGGGCAGTGCATTAGTTATTTTAGTTAGTCAGTAAAGGACTATGTAAACCAGTCCTAAGTTAATTGATGAAAGAGCAGCAGGGTCCATGGAATAGAAGAAGTCCAAATCTGCAGGATGGGAATGAGATCGTGATTAAAAATCCCACCCTTTTCTACATATGACATTGATGCATGTATCAAAGTGTTTGGGGTTCAGTCATGCAGATTTTGACACAGATGCCAAGAGAAAAACCAGGCCTCATTGGTATTTCTCCCTAACTCCCTTGCCTCCTTGACTTTTATCATCTTTCACCATAGTATGAACAGGAAGGAAGATATTTAAAGGGAAAGGAAAAAAAGAGTGAATAGAATTGGGAAAAGATGGAAAAAAGGAATGGGTGTCTTTCCTTACTAGCCTCCTGCCCATTGATTCATAATTGTTGGAGTAGAATTGATCATTCCTCCTTTACTCACACTTAGTCGTACTTAAGTCCTATGGAAATAAGTGAAAATGAAGTAAGCTTTTCATCTTAATTTTAGTGAGACCAAGGTGCTCTCTTGTAATCCTGCATGTATCTACTTGGATGTAAATCATAGTAATTTCAATTTATTCCCAGGCAAATATGCATGGACCTGAATCCTGATTGAATGGAAGGAATAGAAACTGAGGAAATGTCTGCCAACAAATAAATCACTTTAACTTTGACCTCTAGTGACAACTGCAAGCAAAAATCCCAGTGACAACATACAGGAACATGCAATAAGCACAGTGCAAAAATAAAGAACAATGCTTATGAAGAGGCATAACATTCATTTATTTACAAGAGTTTTAGCCACCCAAATAATTACAAATTTTGTCTTTTAAAAAAACAGCATTGAAAAATCTGAAAGGAACCATCGTAGTTTTGAATTTATTTGAATGATTTGGGTAATAATTTTCTGCCTTTTCTTGGATTGCTTCCTGGTGTTAGCTCTCCCTCTTTAAAGGAATGGTGCTACAAGTCTGACAAAAAAAGTCACGTTAAAAGAAAGTGTCTGGAGTGTGGATTAAGAATTTCAGGGAAAATGAGTGCATAAAAAAGTAGCTATGCTCTTTTATAAGGGTGATTAAAGCACTATCCAGTGTGTTGGTAGCATTAGATTTTTATATGCAATGATAGCATAAGTGAAAAAGAGCACACAGACGACAAGGTGACATTATTAACAAGGTGAAGCAGAAATTCGTGTCCTATAAAGATTTTTTAAGGGGAGTTACTTTTTAAAATGGATGCCAAAACTCTACCTTTGGAGAAACAAAATGGATAGTTTTTAAAGGTATTATTCTAAAACGTTGACTGCCAACAGTGCTTATTTAAAGGCAACAATCCTAATATCCTGGGAGAAGATGAGCACATCGTTATGACTGAATAGTATAATCTTAAACAAAAGGAGGCATCTGATCTAGTGGTGGGATTCAATTTTTTTTACTACCGGTTCTGTGGGCGTGGCAAGGGAAGGATACTGTAAAATCTCCAGTCAGAGGTGGTATTTGCTGGTTCTCCAGACTACTCAAAATTTCTGCTACCGGTTCTCCAGAACTGGTCAGAACCTGCTGAATACCACCTCTGATTCTGGTCTTTTCTTTTTTCTCTCCTGCAAATTTGTTTTCATAAGTGATTGCCAGTTTATTATAAAATAAAAAATAAATAAAAGTATCTTTACTTTTCCTCTGAAGATCGTTGGAAAATAGTTTCCCCCAAGTATTCAAACCTCTCCCTTTGCTCAAGTTCCTGGTATAAGCCTTTAGGAACCTTGTTGAGGCCATAGAGTAGCCCATACAAGCAGCCAGCAATTGATCCCGTAGCGGCACTCTCACCTAGAAATCAAAAGCACAAATGAGCAGTTAGCTCCATTCAGGAATTTTAACCATGGAGTGAAAGATAAGCTATTATCAAACAATGATCAAGATTGTATTTCTGACAGGTTTCTAGGCCTTTTTGAGAACCGAATCTCTAAAATTTCCCCAGCATCTCCATCCTCAATTTTCATCAGCATGAACTGTGAAAAAAAATCCAAACCTAGCCATCCCAGAAGTAAGATGACAACATTGTGCCCCACCTCTGTAATGTTACAAGTGGATCAATGTACTTATTAACCATCTTTGAAATTGAATTATTTATAAATCCCACCCAAAATTAGAATTCTTTCTTTCTCCTCATGTTCTCTATGCAGTTGATTGAACCAGCGGACAGTCTGTGTTACTACCACAAGCTATTTCTCATGAATATCGGTTGACATTTCAACTGATAATGGTTTGATCGTTACTGTACCAAAACACCATGATAAGGAAAAGCATTATATCACCGTAAGTTATTAGGTAGGAGGTGGCCTAAGACACATGTATACTTGTGAACTTTAATAGAAGGGACTGCCAAAGGACTGTCACTGCTATCCCCTTTATCTATAGTTATCCTGCTCTCTGTAATGGAAAGTGAGTCCTGTAGTGAAAATGTGGGAATTGACAATGGTTGAGCAATTAGAACTTTCAATAACAAACTGGCCAAGAGTTATGCGACTTGTAGACCAATGCATCTCAAAAACTTTTGGTTGACGAAAGCTGTTGTGAACATGTTGCTTTTTAATTTCTATAAGGATTGCATTACATAAAAAATACAAAAAGCAGTAATTTACTCACCTCCATGGAACATTGCCCGGTTACAAAGCTCTGTCCAGTCACCACCACATCCTAAGAGAGCATCATACGCAATCATAGGAGCATCATGACCTCTCCTTCCACCACGACCTTCAGAACTCCATCTCCGGTAAGTCTAAATGGATAACTAACAACTTTGACTGTGTGAATTTGACAAAATGCACACCAGAACGTACATATACAAGTCTCTCTGTTTGCATGTTTTAAAAACAAGGAAACATACAGTTGATGCTTTCAAGTTCCTTGATTTATTGGTTTTTAATGCTTTGAGTAACATCTACCCATTGGTCACTGGTTCGCTATATATCAACAATCAACTTTTTTGTCACTTGTTATTGTTTCTATTACTATTTCTCTTACACATGATCAACTTAAACTTTATTCTGTAAAATATTGTTTATTGAGACACAACCTCTATCATTTGGTTTTGTAATTACAGCATAGGATCCCTTTTTAGTAAGAAAAGTATCAGTTCATATCTATTCCTCCTCTTCCCAGACACAGAAAGTTTGAACAGCTGTTTCTTGAAAAACGTACCTTTTCCCTTTCCTCAGCATCATAATTGTCAGGAAATTGGGGTTTATTCTGGTTTTCTTCATTGATCTCTCTCTCTTCCAAATAAAATTGCCATTTTGCTTCAAAGTAAAACCAGTGTTCCTGATATTCTGAATGGAAAATAAATATGTAATTATAGCACATTTAATCTTGAAAAATTATTCCAGTCAAGCATAGTCAAAAAAGGCTATTATAATACTGTTTGTCATTAATAATAACCAATATACTGCACAGTAGAGAATAGGTTTGGAAGATTTTTATTTCCATAAAGACAAAGAATTAGTTTCATTTTTGGGCCATTTTTAAGGGCTTTCCTTAATGCAATATGCTATAGTAACATACGATAGTCAACAAAGATAACTAAAGGCCAATCAACTTTTAATACACAATCTGAACCCTGTAATATTTTTTGTTAATATAATTGAGTATCATGTTTAAGCTGAATACTTGAATATTGTTGTATCAATCTATGTGAAAGATAGAGTAATTCAACTTTGACATTTTTCCCCTCAAGAAATATTTTTTAAGGAGACAAAGGGGCACACTCAAAATGATTCTTGAAATGTGCCCTACTATTCTGTCTTAAATGTACTTCCTGACACTATGATATTTGTGTTGGAAAGAACAGTTCTAAACACATTTTATGGTAGAGCTCTTTCCGTGTAGGAAATTGCCTTTGATTTCAGGGGGAAAAGTAATTTGTGAAGTAGCTGCAGTGTAAGCAATCTAAATAGTATTTATTTTCTTTGTTATATTTAGTTTAAAGCTATCATGTACAGCCATTCAGAGCTATTGAATAGGAAAGAAAGAAAGAAAGAAACTTTTATCATTGTTTAGCCAGCCAAATGTCTTGAAAAACAGGGTTCAGTTGTGTTTCAAGCAGGGATCTATTTTTTTCAAGCTCTCTCCTTGCTTTCTAAAATAGCACCACTTTCCACAATGACGGGGTTACAAGCACCTGCTTCGAAAGGCTTGCGTGTTTTACTTAGAGATGACATTGCCCTGAGCAATGCCAGCGTCCTCCTGTGAGAGACAAACCTATAAGTGTTAATCCTGCACCTGCTCTACTCTTAAGAAACAACAACAACAGTTTGGATAAAAGTGGAACAACTTCCATTAAAAAAAAATGGAGGGGCTGTTAAAAGCACATTGCTCATGCAACTGTTTCACTGATCTAATGTTATTTTTAAATTAGTATTTCATTACATTTTTCACCCAACTCCAGATAACAGATAATCAGAGTTGGAAGGGACCTTGTAGGTCATCTAGTCCAACCCCCCGCCCAAGCGGGAGACCCTACACCTTACAATACCATTTAAATTTAAATTCAAACAGAAGATGGCAAGTGAAATTAATTACTTGGAAAGAGTAGCAATAGCAATTAGATTTATATACCACTTCATAGTGGTTTACAGACTCTTTCTAAGCAGTGTACAGAGTCAACATATTGCACCCAACAATCTGGTTCCTCACCAATGGTGGGATTCAAAGATTTTTACCACCGGTTTGGTGGGCATGGCTTGGTGGGGCATTTGTGCAGCCGCAGAGGCATTCCGACTCACTTCCTGAAAGCCTGCACTCTCCCTGTGGCTTCAGCAGCTGCCGCGCAGCACTGTGCTATGCCGTGCCATGCAAAGCAGCTGCGCTTCAAAAGCAGGGAATAAAAGTGAATATGGGAGCCGCAGCGGGTAGGTGGGCCGAACAGCAGAGGGGCAGAGACAACTGATTTGGGCTCCGCTGCTCATCAGTTCTGCAGAGCCATTGGCTGCAGAACTGGGCTGAATCAGTAGAATAGCACCACTGTTCCTCACTTTACTGACCTCAGAAGGATGAAAGGCTGAGTCAACCTTAAGCTGGTGAAGATCAAACCCCTGGCAGTCGGCAGAATTAGCCTGCAATACTGATTCTAACCATCTGTAACTAAACAAAGTCACTGGGAATTTTGAAAAAGTGATGTTATTTTTACGTTTTATACATTTGAAATGACCCATTCATCTTTTTTACCTGCCATGTGCCTGATGGTCTTTTTGCAATATTCTTCTGCCATTGGGACAACTTTCATCATCTCTCTTCCCCATTGGACCAGTGGCTTTCCTTGGATTGCATACGAAGCAAACAGAGCTGCACAGAGGGATCCCAGGAAGCCTGAAATTAGCACGTAAAGATGAATGTGTGTATGGTAAAACAAAAAAAGAATGTAATACTGACAACATTTTTTCAAAAGAATGAGTTTATGGACAGAATCATATCTATGTGTGTATAAGAAAATAAAAGTTTTATTTTGCTCCCACGAGGAATCATTTTGTGAGACTAAATTAGCTATTTACTTTAAAGTCAATTAAAATGACATCTGCTCAGATATACAACATAGTACATATACCCCTTTGAAAAATTAAAGAAACAATCATGAGATAATTTATTTGAATCCAAATAATGCTTCGTTTACTTGGCATTTAGGAGTTGTTGCTTTAAAGTAGTTCTTGGCTTACAACAACAGTTCATTTAGTAACCTTCAAAGTTACAATGGCACTGAAAAAAGTGACTTACAACTGTTACAGCATCCCCATGATCCCATGATCAAAATTCAGGTGCTTGGCAATTGATTCATACTTAAGACGGTTGTAATGTCCTGGGGGTCACATGATCTCCTTTCTCAACCATCTGACAAGCAAAGTCAATGGGGAAGTCAGATTCACTTAACAATCACACTTGGCCAATACAGAATTCTAGTCTAGTCTAGTCTAGTCTATTATTATTCTAGTCTATTCTATTATTATTCTAGTCTATTCTATTATTATTCTATTCCATTCCATTCCATTCTATTCTATTCTATGCTCAACAATGTTACTAAATTAACAACTGCAGTAATTCACTTAACAACTGTGGCAAGAGGATGGTAAAATGGGGCAAAATTCACTTAACAAATGTTTCACTTAGCAACAGAAATGTCGGGCTCAATTGTAAGTCAAAAACTACCGGTATAAAGCACAAGAACATTTTAAAATCCACTTTGAAATGTAACCTCCATTTTTTTTCATACAGATATTTCTTCTAACCAGCAACCCAATAACAGTTCTTTAAAGAACAAAATAAAAGATTATGATATATCTAACAGTGTTTATTTTGACCATTTGGAGCTATTTAGAATTTTAAAATACTTTATAAACAACCCCAAACGGCCAAAATATAATACTAATGGTAGCATAATAAGTACATATGCTGTAAGGCTTAATTCACTGAACTTCAAACTCTATATTCCCTTAAACTTCTTTTTTTTTAATTAACTGTTCCCCTTTTAAAGTTGTTCATAATGTTTTTTTGTACCACTGCCAGCACATAATCATAACTATGGAACATCTCAGAAAATAGTGATGACCTGCTACTTATATCTGCCTTTAGGAGGTAGCTGGCTGGCATGTTTTCATGGTAACATTCCAGGATGGTGACTTATTTTATTTCTATATGTAGTTCTGACCTCAATGATTATGACAGGAGAATGGGATGCAGAAGTTCAAAACAAACCCTTGATGATTCTCAACACAACTTAAAAGACAAAGTAATATCCTGTTGCATGTCACTGCTTGGGAAGAAGACTGATTTGAATTTTAGCTTACACTTAATTACGCTCTTCTTTTGGAGCAATAATTGATCAACCCATTTAATTATTATGCACTTTTTTATGGCAACTGCTCCTATACTGAACGCGCATGTTGGTTTCTAGAAAATATGACAGACCTATTTTAAGTTTGCATTTCTGACATACATCAGGGCTGATTCTCATTTGATATTTAGTATGAAAAGAAAAGGAGAAAGTTTGCCATTAATATGCATGCTGAAATCATAGTGTGTCACTGTCTAAAGTATCTTTCCTAACCAGGATTTTTCCAGATGTGTTGAATTCCCCAGTAAGCATACCTATAGGTTTACTATTAGTTCCTTGTGGGTGCTTCTTTGATTGCCCGTCCACCCTACTTACTTTAGTTCCTTTGGGGCAATTTACACCTCTTTAGGTTATACCTATGATCCCATTTTTTTCGTTTCATAGCTCCTTCCTGCTCTGTGAACTACAGCTGGGAAAATATATGTTAATTCAGAATATGAACCTGTGTCATATTGCAACCAAATCACACTTTGGAATCCTTGGCCGTAGGATTCCACTTGGAATAAAAAATGCAGCCTCTGAATCAAGGCATTTCGAAGTGAGTCCGTACAACAGATGGAACTTCGCAATGACTAAATAAAATAGTGTTACTGGCAAACAATGCACGCCTGCACTGACATATTTAATCTTTTATATTTGTTTTTAATATTTAATTTAATACTGACTTACATTTTGTCATCTCAGCTCTTCCAGAAAATATCAAGCATCTTTCTTGCAAATTCTTCCCATAATTATTTTCTTCTAAAATTTGTGTGTGTGTGTGTGTGTGTGTGTGTGTGTGTGTAAATATCTGTAAATATCTGTTGGCTTGCAAAGGTACTCTAGACAAGAAGCAGCTCTATCTTTATTCTAAGGTTACACTAACAGAATCTTGCAAGTGTGAAAGATTCCTTTCCTTCATTTTACTCTCCTGAAAACTATGGAGAGTTCCTTTTGGGATGCTTTTGTTAAACCTCACCATTTGGATTCAAATTTGGTTTATTAAATGATTGTGGCTCTTCCTCCTGTCTCCTGTTGGAAGAAATATCTATCTGGTTCAGTTCCAAGCTGGGAGAAAGACACTGGAAACATGGAGGCTGATTGGAAAGATGGTTTAATGATAAAGCAGAACCACCAAGCACATGGTTCTGGTGCAGCTGATTATACGGAGTTGAGAGTGTGTGGGGATATTCATACTTTTTTCTTGGGCTTTGCATTTGAACTTTCTGTTCCTGTGCAGGAACATGTATTCTATTGGCTGTTGTCAGACTCCCATGGGGCCATATAAACATTCTAGGAGTTTGTCTGAGGTAAGTTTAGTTGAAGTTTCTGAGGGTGATGCACTGTCCTTAGGAGATTGCACAATGTAGTGAGGTCTGTGTCTTAGTGGGTTAATCCAGCGGGTGGGGTATGACAGGGTTAATTACTGGTTCAGGATTTATGAGCTTCCCTGCAGGCTGCAAGCCGCGAGCCTGTAAATCGTCATCAGCAGCTGCCTGCAGAGAAGCAGCCTTTGAAACAGCCCTTTTTCCTGCTTTTTTAACTGCAGCTGTGCCTCATTCGGCAGCTGAAGTTGGAAAGTCAGGAAATAAACATCACGTAAGTGCCTGGGTGGGCAAAAACATCAGCAGACATAGAACCAGTTCTATGTAATCTAATATAATAAGATAATATGTTATCTTGTAAGCAATTGACAAATCAAATAAATAAATAAAATATGTCTGCTGCTCTTCAGAACTATCGGTTCTACAGAGGTGAACAGAACCTGTAGAAACCCATCCCTGGGTTAATCTCATTATGTCCTGAAGGGTCATGTCTTAATCTCTTCACCTTGGAGCCAAAGATCTTTTGTTTCGTAGATAGGATGACTCCGTCTTTCTTAATGGGCACAAAATATCTGCCGGGAGCAGGGATCTGGGGCTCTGAGTTTCTGTCTCCCTTTAATATTTCTCTTTTAGGGGAAATATTTTATCCTGCCTTTTTAAAAATATTCCTCAAAATATTTCATTCTTCTAGGAAGGGGGTGATGGCTTCCCACACTCCTAAGGTATTCCCACATACCCATTATGGTATCCTCTAGGTCTTTTCAGGGGAAGGTTAATGGGTGGGCACAAATAAATGTTCCTTTTCACCCCCAATTTCCCCCCACACTTCAGGGTTTGTCTTCATATGATTAATGCAGTTCTAACCTTAACAGAGCTAGTATATTAGAACACATATTCATTGTACTAGAACATATGCCTTGTACAGATGTCAAATAAAACTTACGGTACCCCATCATCCAGGATCTGTATTACTGTACTCAGTCATTTGCTGATGACAATATTTTATATAGGATGACCAAGTGTACTAATTTTCGTGGATATTACCTGTAGGATGGTTATGAGTCATTCGTCCGACTTCAATGCTCACTTCAATTAGAGTTTCCAGCCTTTCGGGCTTCCAGTATTTCATCCCTAAACACATGGCTTTTGTAGCTGCACCAAACCCTGAGCCTATATGACAAATGACAACATGTAAATTAATAAAGGAAGTTCCACTGTTTTTAAAATGGCTACATGAACAATTTAATTAAATATAAAGAAATCCATAGAAGTAATATAGTATTAACTCGATAGCATATACATGTAATAAATAATAATAATTCACTATCAGTCAATTGCCAAAGCTGGCTTTAGTTGGAACAGCATACATCTTGCAACAATGCCTTTAACGCCATCAAACAACAAGAACTACCTATCTCATGTCCTTGGAAAAGAATCTATAGGTGGATAAAAATGCCGAACCCAATTTAAATATCTGGCTGACTGTGTGACCAACCATAATAAACAAACTTTAAAAACCCAAAATAAACCGGGAACAAGTTTTTAAATAAATAAATAATAATTTGGAATACACACAACATATACACAAGCAGTTTTGAAGAGAAATTTTGATATTTTCTTTGTTTGTTGAATTTGATAAAACCACCCATTTCAAAAAAGGCTCTGAGTAGCTTACAATATATTCAGTGCTTAAGTTAAGAACAACACAAAAATACCAATAGAAGATTCCCCATCAATCAATCAAGAGTCATCAGAGGCTCCACAGACCCCTAATTCCAGACATAAGCTTTACACATGCCCTCTTCCCTCCCACATAAACTTTCTACATAATATTACATTTGAACAGATGAGGGTAATATATTAGAAAAATCACAATAAGGCTGAATTTGTCCCTCATGAAAAAGATTTTTGACGTGTGTGTGTGTGTGTTATGCCTGAGTTTAGGTGTCTGGAATGTCTGACGACTCTTGGAGTGTTGCATTGATTTTTCATGCCAAGTAATTTCTCCTCGCTACTTAAATACTATTGATCGAACCTAAGTGCATTTTAGTTCTGTCATGTTTAGTAACAAGAAACTTTTGACCATTAATTGGGTGTATTTCTGTACAGGTAGTCCTCGGCATACAAAAGTTCAAAGTTACAACAGCACTGAAAAAAGTGACTTCCGGCCATTTTTCATATTTAACAACCATTCCAGCATCCTCATGTTTTCGTGATCAAAATTCAGGAGCTTGGCAACTGACTCATATTTATGATGGTTGCAGTGTTCTGGAATCATGTGATTACCTTTTGCAGCCTTCTGACCAGGAAAGTCAATGGGGGAACCAATCGCTTAACAACTATGTCACTAATTTAACAAGTGCGGTGATTCACTTAACAATTATGCCAAGCAAGGTCATAAAATGGGGCAAAATACACTTAACAAATGACTTAGGAACAGAAATTTTGGGCTCAATTGTGGTCGCAAGTTGAGGAATACTTTTATCACCTAGAAACCCTGCCTTTATTATATGTATTTATCCCAAGGTTTTGATTTCTGGGCCCCTTCTCTTCCCCTTTTAAAGTCATCAAAAATGCAAGATTTGTTTCTTTGCCTTGAGTATTTCTGATGCCCATCGCTTGTTTACAAAATGGCTTTCTCTGTCACAGGAATCGAAACCTCTAGCTGCATCAGCTTCAAACCCAGACACTTACTGTCATGAATCATTGCACTATACTAAATAATATTAGGAGGATTGTATATTCAGTCTTATGTTGAATGACTAATTGGGAATTTTCCAAATTACATAAAGTGGAAAAAAATAGCATGTTCCCATGAGTGGGTGTTACTTATTTTTTCACTCATGGTTTATAATAATGGTATTATTGACACCTTCTCAACAGTGGTGGGATTCAAATTGTTTTACCACCGGTTCTGTGGGCAAGGCTTGGTGGGCCTAACACCAGCACGAAGCTTTCCCCACACCAGCTGTGACCTGCAGCGCCAATCAGCTGAGAGGATAAAGAAAAGCACAGGGTCAGGTGGGCGGGCCAACCCTGCACTTTTCTCTCTCCTCTCAGCTGATTGTCAGGATTTTTTTCCCTCCTCTCAGCTGATTCTTGGAGATTTTTTTTTTACTACCAGTTTGGCCGAACCTGTCCAAACTGGTAGCATTCTCAAGTGTCCTCTCAGAATGATAAAATAGCGTGAGACAGATTTCTATATGTCACGACAACTTACTACCTTCCAGTTGGCTGAACCACAGGATGGATCAGATGGAGACACAGAGCATAAGTGGGAAACTATAGCTCAAGGCTAGTTTTATTTTATTTGTTCTTCTTCTGGAGAGTGAGGAGGGGAAGATGTTTTGACATCAGTGCTGCATCATGCAGTGCACCGGGACAAAAATAATTGCCGTAGTATGTGGCAATGTTTATGCCCTGATGCTGTCTTAGAGGATGTTGCTCCAGTTGAGTGCCCTTAGGAAACAGTGTCACATTAACCCACTGCTGGATCTGGATTCTGCATCATCCAGTGGAAGCTGGGCTTTTGCCCATGAAATATGGTCCCTTAAACTTGCCAGCATTCAGACTATAGAACAGAGTTAGGTTTGTGTAATATACACCAGGAGGAAAACAAAGTGAAGTCACCGGAGAAATCAAACTGGCAATCAAAGTTTTGTCTTGAGCCCTACACTCAGAGGCATCATGTGTATGTAGTTGGATTGTCTCAGGAATCTGATTTCAATAAATGAAACTGGTAAAATGTATAATAAATACACAGCTCCAGATGGAACATGACCAATTGTATTGCTGGAAATGAATACAAAATTCCAGGACAAAAATCTGGAATCAGAAAGCATCATGCCAAGAACAAAGACTCTAGAAATAGATTTTGAGCTATTTGTAAGCCGAGATAATTTACAAAAGGACACTGAGCTGAGCCCTCCCCAAGGAATTCTTGGCAGCTGATTATGTTTCTCCAGGCACATATAGAATTGCTGCTCAGCCATACAATAGACCATGATTCTTTCCCACATCTCAGAGGAGAGCATACTTGTTATTGTAAAAAGAGAGAAAAAAATATTACATATATCTTTACAGAATCAACCTATGAAACTTTTCATTTTTTATGAAACATAAAAAAACCTAAATGATTTAGCTCTTTAAGTATATCCTGCAATGTGTGAAAAACTGTAATCTTCAATGAGTTCTCACTGGTTAATTGAGATAGCAGTCAAGTGCCAAGTATTTAGGATTTTGAAATTCACACACTAAACAAGACTAATCTTGTTTATATTTAACTAAACTTGGTTCAACATTGTATATGAGTGTGTATGTCTCTGTATGTAAATATAAATATCAATGTTTTCAGTGCAATTTACCAACAGGTGAATACATGAAAGTGCAGCCAAAATGTCAAAACATTGAAATAGTAATAACAGTAACAAGACCACTTAGACTTATACACCACTGCAGTGCTTTACAGCACTAAGTAGTTAAAAAACTTCAGCATATTGCCCCCAACAATCTGGGTCCTTATTATACCAACCTTGAAGACTGGAAAAGTGAGTTAACTGTGAGCCAGTCAGGAATGAACTCCTGACTGTGGACAGAGTTAGCCTGAAACACTGTATCCTAACCACTGCACCACCATAGCTCCTAATAATTCAAAATGATTGTAACTGTACTTGGATATTAGCCTAGTCCCCACTTATTTTGACTTATCTAACATTCCTTGCCACTTACTGTAACTACTTCAGGCTATTTTGAAACAGGGCAGGGAACCCACACCCAAAACTTCAAACTTTATGCGGTCCTTGAGACTTTTAAGTACAGTTCCCAGAATATTTCCAAAACCTCTTTCTCAGCTATAGTTGTTAATATGTCAGACAAAAAATAGGTATTCAATAAATGGGGAGGTGTTTCTTTTAATTCAGATTAGTGTATGGTGAATTTAGATTCAACACAATAATTGTACATTTTGTTTTGTCCTAGAACTTTGGGATTTCAAAAGAATATGGCCTTTGATCCAACAATAATTGGTATCTTTTTTTCTCAAAGGACAAAAGTGTAATACAGCTTTTGTTAAATTAGTGGGGGGCAAATGTTCAGCCTACCTTTCTCATTGAAGGGTGTATGCCAAGCAAGGAGGTAATTATCTGGCTTCAATTGGGAGCATCCTTCAATAGTAGCAGGATCTGATCTTTTCTCGGGAAGTTTTTCAACAGCATCAACGTAACGTTTAACAAGTTCGCGATACAGATCTTCTAAGCACCAATAATCTATGCAGGCAAAAAATAAGATAAATTTGTATACAGTAGGAAATGTTAAAAAAGAAGGAATAACATGAATGATGTTTGAACAGGGCAATTATTTCATTGCCACTGTCATTTAACATGTTACGTCATTACAGTCTTGGCATACATGAATAGCAATGATAAATAGAGCAGCTATGAATGGTTATCAACAAGTTACTCTCATTACATCCAGTCTGGCTTATTCCTATCTCTGCTGAGTGTGTTTATAATATTACAATTTTGGCTGTAAAGATTTGGATAAGCACTAAATGATAGCAAAGTATAAATTCATTAGAATTTGAGGGATAAGTATGTGAGAGTAATATGAGAGATAAGTAAGTGAGTCCCATAGATATTACTGAACTATATTTCTCAGTGGTCTCAACCAGCAAGGTTGACATATGAAGTTCACTTCTTAAGAGTCACAGATCCTCTATTTGTGAATGATTAGAAAGATAGAAAGATGGCAGTAGACTTTTTTGTGTAACATGCTATACATGACTATGATTGTTTGGAGGTGGGAGAAACTTCTAATGTAATTTACTGGATTCCTTGAATGGATTGCCCTTGCAACTATGTGGGACAGATGGCTAGGAAGCTAACCACCATATTGCAGGAAAATAAGTGAATGAACAATTTGATTTTGCAGATACAATGATTGTTGGCTGAGCAGGGACAAAAACAGCCAGAGAAACATTAGAAGTGCTGATTTACCATGTGCCTATCAGGTATTGAGGGCATGGTGGCATAAGGAAAAAACTAATGACTTAATAGCCAGTTATCAACACCCTAATTAACAACTAAAAGCTACACACAACCAGATCTATATGCACATATTCTGAAGAGAGAGAAATTTCCCGATGATGAGTTCAAGGAAAGCTTGGAAGAATAAATTTTTATTCCTGGTGACTGACTCAGATTGCATCCTGCAACATTATCTTGGGGTGGGACATGTATATTTATCTTCATTCACATGAATATGAGTTGAATTCTGGAAATAAAAAATAAGATGGAAAGCTCTTCGTACAAGCAAGAGTTCTTTTTCGCTTTACCACAGAGTTAAGAACATTGTTTTATCTCCATCATACAATTTTCTTAGAACCAAAAAGACCTTGGATTTTACAACATGATTTGGCCAAAGAGATGTGTTTGGAAAGTTCACAAACAGGAGATCAATGTCTCCTTCTACTGAAGTGTAGCAGATAGTCATTCAAAGTTTATTGCCTATGATTCAGATGTATCATCAGAAGTCACTGATAGCACAGCTGTTTATGAATATGCATACTTTTCCTTAAAAAATTCTAAATAGTAGGAAATGCTATTGTTAAGTCTGTCGAATGTAAACATACTTTTCATATTTTTGCTGTTCCTGAATCTTTCTGCATTTTATTTCAAAGGTTAGTGCTCTGAAAATTAAATTAAAGAACCCATATCTCCCACATCATTTATGATTTATGTGTTTCTGTTAAGTCTCTCCTTATCATCTATTGCTGTAGGTTAAGAACAAACCCTGAAACAAAATCTGTTCAGCACATTTTTCTTATAAGGAAATTGCTTTAGCTCTTTATTTATTTTAGGTATGTGTGTTTGCTCTTTTCCAATGCATGAGACTTTTTAGGACTTGATGATCGGTATCAGTAAAATCATAGTATGGAATATTAAGAATACCAGTAGGTTTCTGGAAGGACATTCATTACTGGCAATTCTTTTTCTAATAATTCCTATAATTGAATTTGCTGTTTTAGAGAACAACAACACCTAGACACTGCTAATATTTTAATTGAACTACCCAACATGACAGCAAGATTATTTTCTTGAGCAGTCACATTCTCCCTGCCCTAAGGCAGTACTAAACAGGTGTAGATAAAAAAATATCTCAACTGTTAAGTGACTTGATATTTTTAAAAATAATTTTATTAAATATCATAATTGCAGTAATAACTAATAAAAAATAAAAAAGGAAGGAAGAAAGGACTTCCAACCTTCATCACAAGTATAAATAATTTTAGAAACTTTTCATCTCTTAATTTCAGCCTATGATGTTTTCACTCCATGTCCCATTTCTTATCTATAATCAGATCCATAAAGCATCATCATTACAGTCCTAGCAAAACTTCATTAAGGATTGTCAGAAACAATAACATATCTACAGTATTTTAAACTAGCTTTGCATTCCTTCTTTTACTTCTAATAATCTTTAGTTCAAGTACTGCAATGTTGTAGAACTTGATTTCATTTGTTTTTTGCCCCTTCTTATAAGATTCATGCAAGCTTTAAGAAACCTTTTTTAATAAATCTAATACAAAACAATTATCCAGATAAATCTCTTGCTTTATTATTTATAATTACTTCTTGATTTTCAACCAATTTCTTTCTGTCCAGTGAGACATCTTTTTGCATGTCATTCTTATAGCCTGTCATTGGTACATCTACTTTTAGTGTCAGTTCTGTCTCTGTCTTGTCTGATAAAACTTGTTCCTCTTCTACCATTTGTCCCATAACATCTTTTGGACATAGCCTACCCATAGAAACAAGCATCACGAATGACATTATTGATATTAACTTCTGATGCCATATTTCATAATGGTCCTTCAATATTTCCAATATTATAATTTGTATCATTCTGTAGCTGTTAATTAGGTTTTTGTATTCTTTAATTAAAACGTGTCGTTCCTTTAGCATCTGATTCTTATTCTGCTTATTTCCATTGTATCTTGGAAAATTTTTCAAAAAAATCCACTTTCCGACAACTTATTCATGTGATCAACTATCTCCAGTTAACTTATCCAAGGACAACCAAGACAGTGGGATGCTTCAGGTCCCTTATATGAAACAGTGCCTCCTGGCAGGACCTAGAAGGTGTGCCTTCTTTGTTACAGTGCCTGCCCTATAGAATAGAATTCTATGCAAGGTTTGTATGGCTCCAACCCTGCTGATCTTCCATAAACCTAGTTTATCCCCTGGGCATTGGGCCAGAGTATGGAATAAGATCATCCAGAATTGAAAAGATGGTATAGCTGTTGTTGGCCTCAAATATTTTGTTTTGGATGCTTGTCATGGTTTGGTTTCTGATTTGTTTATTGTGCTTCTAACCATTTATGATCCACTCAGAGTCACTCCAGCCATCGCTTCCATGTGATAACGCAGGGGTGGGAAGAGGAGGCTGATCTTGGTACATGGAAAACTATCACCAAAAGACATTCACTTTTCTCTCCCCTTTGCTTCTCTTCCCATGGATGGTAGGAAAAACCAGGAGGAGACAAGTGGCAATGATGGCGTCTCTGGTGCCAGTTCTTCAAACACTGTGTTAAATCGGAAATCTGACATCAAGAAGCTTTTCACACCCTGTTTGTCTTCTCTCCTTGGTTTTAAATGGATTCTATCTTTTGGTTGAGACAGAATCGGGGCTGGAAGTGCTGCCAGCATGTTTTGCTACTGGCATATCTTATGCTTACCTCTGCCCTCAAGAATAGTGCTTCAACACTGCTATGCAAAAGACCTCTCAATAAATGATTTAGTTCTTGATGAATGGCAGCACTACTGACCCATGGAGGAACAAGCCAATGTACCTGTTCTTTCTGGCTGAGAACCATTGTATTGGACCAGTGGTTGTCATGTATTCATTCAGTGGCCTAGATAAGAGATCCTTACCCTTTTATAAAATAGGGATTATATTGGTATAATAAACAAAACTGCTGTAAAAGTGTCATTAGCTGCTTCTGGATTAATTAAATTGAGATTCTAATAAAATTAAATGGCCAGATGTATTTTTCTTCTTGTATTTTATTAAGGGCTTGAAAACAGAACTATTCAGAAAGCCATTTGAGGATGGATATCTGTTTATTGGTTGCCTATTTAATTATATATTAATTGCATCTCGCTTAATTTGAATTAATTGTTTCTTATAGAATTTAGATAGTTTCATGCCTTTGGTTTTTGTATTGATCATTATGTTTGTGAGAATAATTGCACATCAGCATGAGTCCTTGTTAGATATTGTAACATAGAAAAAAAGAGAATAATAAATATCAAAATGGACATTTTACTACTATGTCTGCAACATCCATTGTATTTGTAACTAACATTTCTAACAGACTCTTGACATTTCTAATAAATATTTTTAAATGTGGTAAAGCAATTGAACTATCAAATACAAAAGCAGAAGATGGATTTGTATCTGTTTTCCATCTTTCTAGAAAGGTAGCATGATTAGTTTCCAGATAGCATGCTTGTTTCCAACTTATCCTTTTTCAAATGCCCTTTTTCTGTCAACTGGTAGTTTACAATAAATTATCAACATCTATAGATCAACATCTATATTCCCTGTTATAAAATGGCTTTTATCTACATAACTTCATTTTAAAGGTTATCCAACAATGCTTTATAATAAAAAGGCAGCATATTTCCCTATTTAGAATAAAAAGCAGACAAAAACACTGAATAGCTGGTACCTGGAAATACAGTTGATGAAATCAAGGTCAAGGTGTATCCTGACAAGTGGTGTCATGTTATATATTGAGAGAAATATGACCTTGCTAATTTGGAACTTCTGTATCTAAAAATGGTTGCAGAGCCGGCTGATAAGGCTTGCAGATAACCTTAATGCTCAGAGGTCAAGAAGCAAGGGACATGTGACGTGGATTTAATCATTGACTATATTCAGAAGTATGCCAGTCATCCTTTGCTTTGATAGGTTGACATCTTGCCATTATCTTTAGGGTGTTAACTCTATCTCACTTCATTGGCTAACTAGTAGCTAGATAAGAAATACTCAAGATTCTCGTCAACAGATCTGTGGCAGCTAATTTTAGAACAGCAGTCAGATAAAGGTATTTAAATGAATTTCATTGACTTTGACATATCTGATTCTACAATACACACAAAAAATAAGAAAGCAATAAAGTTTATGAAATGCTTTTGTTTTTACCAAGGATACTTATATCTGTCCCCCTGAACATGCATGATAAACTGGGTACATAATACAATTGTGTGAATGTTACGTCATTTTTTTGTCAATGCAGGAGGCTGATTTTTGCTACACCAAAAAACTGCTCATGTGTAGGGCAGAACTGGCATTTGAGATTAGTTTTTCTTTCCATATCTGCGAAAATTCACGCAGTGAATCGTGCAACCTTAATGTATTCCTTTGAACCAAATGTATACAACCAAAATGAGATAACGTGCAACCTTGATAACTGGAATTCAGCTTGATGCACAAGTAAAATAGAGCTAATTTTGCATTTTAAATAATTTATTTTTTTACTAGGAATAAATTATTTATTTCTAGTATTATTCATAAAATATTTTAAGATAGACAAGTATGATGTTTTAAATATTGCAGATAAACAGTTATACATAGTGCCTCATTACAGGTGACTTTATGAGTTCATAGTTGAGGTGGCATTTGAGTCCTTTATGTACACTCTTTTCCCCCTTATTTAAATTTGGGGCAAATGCCTGGCCTATTAAGCATCACTCACTAAAGGTGGCATTAGCTCCCTGTTCAACTAGCAAACATGATTATTACAGCTCTTCTCCAGTCCTCTTCCTACCCTCCTAGTCTGCATCCAGAAAACAATGTTTTTTCCTCTTACCTGTGACGAGAGCTTCAGCTGTCGCCATGTGCATCAGAGTATTGTCGCTTACTGGCCATTTGTCCGAGGACAAGACCAGGTTCCCGAGTCCTCCGATTTCTTTCAATTCCTCTTGAATCTTTGCACCTAAAGCATTGTTTTCCTGAATAAAATTTCGATAGCCCAAAGCATCCCCTACCCCTGCTAGTAACAAGGCAGCCTTGAATTTCTCCATCATTAAATGACTTGCTTTTTCAGTTCTCTTTGGTCTCAAACAGGCACTTGATGTTTCTTTGTTCCTTTGCCTTCTAGCTTAGATTAAGCGACACTTTATATCGGAGCCATTGTGTCACTGCAAAGAACTGTCCGTATAAGGGAAGCCTGGCCTTTCCTGGCATGCATATATGCCACTGCTTCTCTGATAGCCAATGGTCAAGATAAAACAGTTAAGTCCAAATATTTTCCAACTTATTTTTAAGCTGCAAGCTTAGAAAGTGTGCAGAACACAAATAAGTGTAGTTGTAAAACTCAGCAGCCTTGGGATAAGCAAGCCAAGAAATATTTGATCTCTCCAGTTTATGTAACTCTATCCCTTGAAAAACACATATTGAATTAAGGGACTTATTTTTATAGGTGTTCAAACTGGTACATTTCTTCCTTGTTAAAACCTGACAAGATGTTTGTGTGAATGATAAAAATAACTAGGTAAGTTTTATATTACCCCACAATGAAAAGATAGAAGTTGAAATGATTAATTTAAAATTGATAGGTTTAAATGTAAATTGTAAACTGGCACACTAACTAGACCCGCCCCCCCATGCCATCACTCTGCTAAATTAATTCCCACAACACTGTCAAACTATCTAAAAAGGCAGTATTACCATCATTCTCATCTCTCCTATTATCTATCTCCTTATCTTCTTATGACTATACTTTTTTTGCACGTCTCGTACAATTTATATTGTTTACTTACTGTAGTATCCTAGTATGATTTATGTTGATTGCTTATTTAGTGTCCATGACTATCACTAAGTGTTGTATCTAATATTTTATGATGAATGTATTTTACAATTACAATGTTAATGATCTATCACTATTGTTGTATGTATATTGAGAGCTAATGCACTGGAAACAAATTTCCTGTGTGTCTAATCAGAATTCAGTTCAATTCTGTTCTATTCTATTCTTTGTAGACATGTGAGATTTACAAAGCAAGTTACAAAATAATAAAAATTATCATGTAGCAGCATGAGTAGTTTTAGAATTATTGAATGATTTCCTATTATAATAATGCAAACTTTATTTTAGAAACAAAACTATTTTATTATTAACTATGACTGGGAAGATGCAGCTTACAAATACAAACTTACTATTATTTCAGTAAATATGTTTCAATTTCTTTCTGTGATAAATGATGGGAAAAAAGCATTTTAACTGTTGCAAAATAGTGCTAATCTTTATTCCAAGTTAAATTCTCTTTGGTAGAGAATTTAACAGGGTTGGGCAATGCCTTCCAAAGAGAAACTTTTTACAATAAGCTGTGCCCAAGGAAGCTTTTGGGCATCCATATGCCAGGAAACAGCCATAAGAGTCTTGAAAAAGATACGGTTGCTTTAACAACCTCTTGTAGATTGTGAAGCATCTCCTTCAGACTTGGAATTTAATTTTCAGAAGAAAAATTGCACAAATGCTTACTCTGGTCAGCCCCATCATCCTGTGCTGGCATTTCCATTGTTACAATCTCTACAGTATGAAGTTACATAGCTATCATGCAATTACTGGATAAATCCTGTGTGCTATAAGAAGAACCACGCTGGGTTTGTCTTAAGGCGCTGGGCAAAATTCCAAAAGACTTAATATACTGTATTGCTCTTTCAATATAGTTTTGCTCTTTCAACCTGTATTGAACTGAAATTTTGATCTGTTTCGTGGGATTTTGTGAAGAATACATTAAGATAACTTATTACATTTGATACTGGTGATCTTGAAGATATCATCTTTCAATTCGAATTAACTTTGATTTAAAGACGTAAACTGATTGGGGAGTATAAAATCTTATAAAGTGTAAATGAACATATTCCAATAGTAATAAGTGAATGCACAGTGCACACGTTTTGTTTCAGATAAACACAGTTCCCACAAACCTCATATTTATGCTGCAACAAGGTAAGCAATTGAATTCATCAGTTTTGTAAGCTGTGAATGAGGACCATCAGTAACCACCTTTGCTCAAACTTGGTTTTTCATTTTCTACAAGCACAGAACCCTCTCAATGTATCAATAATAGGTGGAAATTTAGTTTATCTTCATTTTAGCTACTATTATATTTTGGAATATTATTCATTGTAGGAAAGTTTACAAGTTTCCATTTCTTAAAACTCCCTATATGAATAGTTTGATATTGTAATAGGACTGTAAGAGAAAATAAATTAACTCTAATAAAATATGGTAATGTCTAGAATACATGGTTTCCTTAATTCTTGAATTAAAAGAATAAACTTTAAATATGACTGTTAGAAAATATTAAGAATAAATTTTAAACATGTTTAACATCACTTATGTTTAATGCGTTTCTAAGCCAAACCTTTGCAAAGCTTTCTTTTTAAAAAAAATTCATTTGAAGAATTCAGTGAGGGATACTGTTGTATTTGAGAATGCAACAAAGTAGTCTTTAGTATGATATTTGTCTGAGATAAGAAAATGAAAAAATAACTGAGATACTGGCATCTAGTGGTGGAATGTGACACAACCCATTTCTCACATTTCTGTAGCTTATGTTCTCAACCCCCCCCCCCCCAAATTAAAGTGATTGCTTTTAAGTTGCAGTTTACGCTGTACTATGCTGAGGTTTTTAAATTCATGCAGAATTCCACTTTGAATTTAGCATACATGTTCTCTGTGTCTTTTTTCACAATGACCAATTATACAATGAACAGCAGTAGTTTTAACAATCATGTGGAAGACAGAATTTAAGAAAGCATGCAGTATCCCAAAATATGTCTACTTTTCAAATCTATGCTATATAGGAGGCACAACAGCCACATTTTATATTTGCCAATCCTTTTATTATTTTATTTGAAGGCAGACAAAAAGGAAAGCAACAGTACTAGCACAGAAGCAACACATTTTCGGTCAGGACCCAACCCAGTCATAACCACTAGCAAGCAACACACTATTTCTTTCTGTCTAGTCTGTTAGAAGTTGCTCACCACCCTGAGAATATTTTAATACAAAGCATAATATTATCTCTTGCACGCTTATTTCTGCTGAAATTTCTGCTTTTAAGCAGCTTTAATTTTGGTTGAAAATTAAGCAGACAGTGACAGTAAGCAGAATTTAACTTGAACTAAAATGTGCCTGCAATTTACTGGGTGTATTTAAAATAATCAAAGCTTCTTTATTATTAAAAATACATGCCAAGGTTACTGAAGCCACATTGCTGGAGTCACCTTTTAAAGGAGCTGTCTATAGTCAGTTTGGATATAACAGTATTGTAATCCACCCAGCATCCCAAAATAACCTCTTGTCTATTAGTATTTGGGAAGGCTGTCTGAACAGTAGGGCATGTTTTCTTAAGAAAGTGCTACCCAATTTCAGGTATGAGTAAGAGGCATCCCTAAACCCCTCTTACAACTCTCTCACTTTCTGAGTAAGAGGAAAGGGATGAAAGTGCTAACTTGATAGGCGGCATTCTGGGGAACTCTAAGTAGTGACTTGAGGGAGGCAAGAAAGCTGCTAGGAAGATGGCCTGAGAAGATGGCAGTGGCTGAGAGAGGCAGGTAGCAGAAAGCCAATCATGTGGGCCCCTGGGATGGTGCAGTGGGACAGCAGATGGAAAAGCAGGAGACTCTGGCTTGTAGCCCCAACAAGGCTTCCTTGCTGACAGCAGTTAGAGAATCAGGACTGATAAAACTTCCTTAAGTCTGGCAACGAGAATGGTGTTCCTTAGAGCAAAGGTCTCCAATCTTGGCAACTTTAAGACTTGTGAACTGAAGAATTCTGGGAGTTGAAGTCCACAACTCTTAAAAGTTGCCAAGGTTGGAGACCCCTGCCTTAATAGAGTTGTCATCAAAAGCTTGTTCCTTGAAAATGTGTTTTTTTCACCGTAATTGACCTCCAGGAAGGGAACCAAAAGAGAGAAGTGTCTGGGTGTGATGGAAATTGCTTTCCACAAACAAACCATTAAATTGTGTGAATGAGGAGTACAAGCTTCATTTGGCATTGGAATGAGGAAAACATTTTTTTTTAAAAAATGGAGGTTGAAATTAAAAGATTTAGAAACACACAATTCTGCATCAGGAAAATAAATCAATAAATATTGCACTGTATTCTCTCAACGTATTTTAGATACGTATAAAAATACCACATACCACATATTTTATTTAGAGATTTAATTTATATATCACAAATACTGCTTTTAATATAAGTACAATATAATACAGTTGTATTTATGTAACTGCTGGTGTTCACCCTGTATTATGAACTGAATGGCATGCTGTGCTGTCAAATTTTACTAAAATGGCCTCTAGTTAAACTTTTCCAAAGTATAAAATCATGCAAAATCTACATCCTATATAATACAACCAGTACAGTAATTGAAGCCAGTATCCTACAGATAGCCTGTGCTATCTTTTGAATTTCTTCTTGCAGTGTCCATGAGTCAGCCATCATTTTCTTGCAGCAGAAGTAGCGATTTCTGTTTTGTCAGTGGCATCCCACCTCAACTTTTGAAATCGGTGACAGTGTGCACAGTTATTGGCCAAAAGTCTTCATTACCCGATGCAGTTAAGACTGCAGAGTTAGTCCACTAAGAAGTTATGGTTAGGAAGCTTTACGTTTTCCTCCTGTGACTACTGGTCTTG